>NC_085090.1:2656728-2699228 GCF_963422355.1 Corticium candelabrum
AAAACTATGTTTAAGAATGAAGAGACTGTATAGTGAAGACTGTTAAAACGTATAGTGTGTTAAATGTTTATGGCAAATCTGATTTTACAATTTTCGCAACATAAATCAATAAAAAAGCAAACATAGCGTCAAATTACCTTTGTTTAGAGAGATGATTCACCAGTTTCTCTGCATTACTATTTAGCAGCCGCTGCAAACAGCCTTTTACTGTATACCTCAAATAGCTATAGCCCAAATGCGGAGTGTGTTCATGAACACCGAATAAACGCATTGACAGACAAGAACACTGAACCTAAGGCAGATCTCATCTAGTTGAATTTGAAAAAATCTTCCAAATCTCGAAGGTCAAGCAACTATCTATGGATTCAATATAGGTAAGTTGTATAACAGCGGCATAGGAAGATGAATAGACCAAAAGGGGGAGCGTTAGCTTATTAAAATTGATCATGCGATAACGTCAGTTCTACACTTTACAATAGCAACAAATTTAAAACTTTTCAAAATATTTAATTAACTACGTCTTGGTGTTTCGCGCTTCGACAAATAGCAAAAAGACTTCGCACTTCGTAGTGCAAACAAAAAATCCACGGATATTGGTCGTACTAATTCGTTTGTAGAGTTCGTTGGTAAGACTTCTGACAAGATTTTTTCTCAATATAGTTTCCCGGATGTCGGCAATCCTGGCATTGCTGTAGAATTGAACGCTGTATTCGCAAGTTGCTCAACATCAACGCCTCTTCTTCGCCTACTCCAGTCACTTCCTTATAAAACTCTCTAATAATCAAAGGCGGCCTCTGAGCCCCTGTGGTTACTACTCTACTATATCAAAAGCAGTTGAAGCCGTTTAGCAATTATGTCACGTTCTGTCATAAAATATGTTACTTACAATTATTTAGAATTATAACAATTCAGAGTGCAACTTTAGTACTGAAACTGAGATGGCGTCATTTGAAACAGGCGGCCTCCGTATAATCAGAGTTGATCAATATACTGAGCAAGTTATCAATCCTTCTTGTATCAGTGGCGGATGCAGAGTTTGGCTAAAGGGGAGACAAGCGACTAAAAGCTGATATGCCTTCATCAACTTTAGCACGTCACACACTCACCGCTTGACTCAACATTCGAAGGTGTAATTTGGCACCAGTTTATAGGATTTATTACTTTTAATAGTATTTTTAATTTAAATTTAATTGAAATTGCACAGAATTATTTCTTTGCCTGACCAGCAGTAATTGCGAATCTATTTTCTTTTGACCTCATAGTGCTTGGTAAGACAAAAATTGGCACAATTTTTAAATGGATAATTGGCTTCTTAAACAATTGCTAAAATTCTCATCATGGGGTTTATTATCATAAAAACTTTATCGCCAAACTCCCGAAGGTCTAAAAGGGGCAGCGAAAGTACCGTGGGAAATCAGTTTAATCCTAGAGAAAATAGACTGCTCCAAAATTTAAAATTTGAGCCATATGTAACTTCTACTGGATCCAGATTCCGCAGCCGCACTGTTTACTACGCCATCAGACAGACAGTCTAGCACATGGCTTTGGACAAGTTTATAATACGTCCAAATGTAAAATGTCTCTGTCTTTGTGAAAACAACAAATATATCTGCGCTATAGTATACGGTAAAAGGAAATGAATCGAGCCAGGTAATATTGTTCATAAACCATTTCCCTCTAATGTGTTTGCACTATGTTAGCAAGTAGATACTGATCAAGCCTTGAACACAATTAATTATATTAAATAAATTTGTAATAATTATTAATTAATAGCATAAATGCAAAATTAATTTTTTTGTGATTTGATTACACAATTTTTCTTACTGACATTTGGCTAAATAGCTGTCAAAAATGCATCTAGACAATATTGTACCAGACTAAAATAGATTTTTACTATAAAAGATAAAACAGACAGTAACGCTTTAGTGTGTTCCTATTTCAACGCTGCCATCAATCCTTTGTTGACAACAAAAACATTTCAACAGTTAATGTAAATATTATAATCACGCGAAACAGTAACGCAACAGCGACAACGGATGCTATCACAGCTAAGAGTCAATGCCGAACGAAATATCATGTAGAAAACAGGAAAAAATCTTATAAATTTTGATACGTCGAATACATGATTTTAATTAAACATGTTTTTATTTCCTAGGTAATTACTTGTTTGCATATACATTGGGTAACTGCAAGAATTAATGATTGTTTTTCTGTTTCGCAGAAACCGTTACACGATGGTACAGTTCCGGCGGATCGTCAAATTCATTTTATGTTCGTGGAGGCATGCAGTACAGCAATGGAATTGCTACTGTACCAAAAGACGGTCTTTACTATGTTTACGTGCAGATGTACTCTTACAGCAGGCCAGGCTCAAGCTCCTACACAAATGCGGTATTCTGCGTTACAGTTAACGGCTCTTGTCAGTTTAAGTCGGTAACGTATACTCAAGACTACGACGATCAGTACACTCCCTATATTGGACGATCTTTGCTACTCAAGAAAAATGATCGTCTCTCTGTGTATGTACCAGACATTGACATTTACTCTCTCGGTAGCACTCGCAGCTACTTTGGTGCTTTTCTAATTTAAAGAAAACCACAACAGTCATCAGTAACATTTCTTTTTCAATTTATCTTGTCTTAGTTGTATTTGTGCATTGCACTTTCTCGGGTTGTTTTTGTATAACCGTTTGGAAGATAATTTTTTAGGTTTAGAACAATATTAAATCTCACTATTCAAAAATGATAGAAGAACTGCTCTGAAGAAGAGCAAAATTTCTATGTACATTTACACATCCATTTGATATGACAGGTGACAATGTCTCTATCTTAAAACTCAGGCAATACATAAACTAATTTATGCTTTATTAACAGCTATGCTATAAAGCTCGAATTTGGTGTCTGCAACTTTATACAGTACTTTGAAGATAATTGTAAATAAAAAACCTAAAATATTCTATCTCCCTCTACTAATATTTGTCAAAACTGCTATATATCTGTTCTTCAACATAAATTTTAGGCTTGAAATCCGTCTATAGCCAGTAGCGTAGGTAGAGTGTAATTTGAGGGTTTACATTTCGCAGTTCGCAGGAATAACGTCATCAATGACTTGTACGCTACAAATTAACTCATTTTTATGTACAATTTTTTTAGAAAGTTAACGTTTGATGCCACTATTTATTACAAAAGTATGTTCAAAAGTGCTCATAGCTTTTGCACTACCCCTCCTAACGCGCGAGAAGCGGAGAAGGGGCGGAGCCCGCACGCGAAATAGGGTCTGTTCAAATCCGGCAGATAATTGAGAACGGAAAAGGAGGTCTAACGCCCGACTTCTTCTCCTTAGCACGCGTAGAACGCGCCTGCAATAGGTGATGGCTAGCTAATTAGTGTGTTACTCGACACACTGTGAAGCTGAGACGCCATGCGTTGCATGCGCATTGTTCCATAGAGTGTACCTAGCAGATCGATGTAGTTCAATAGAAGGGGACAGAGACTGAGGAAATCAAAAAGTAACAGTAGGTTATTCTCTCATACAGTTAATAGGGGTACTGTGAGCCTGAAATTCAGATGGCAAGCTAGCCTGGGATGCGATTGCCGTTGAAATGGACAACGTGATGTACGTTGTATTGGTTGTAAGAGTTTACCCTATTTTATCCCTAGACCCAGGAATTTTTTAACGCTAGCGCAGTTATGACTCACAGGCTAAAAGATACGTGATGACGATCCTACACGATCGCGATTTGACCCTGCATGTACTAGATATAGAACAACGACCAGACTCACCAGACCCTGGAAGGTTCGCAGATATAAATCACGAGGTAAAACTTACATGAATGATGATGTACTAGGAATCTCTACACCAGTACAACGTACGTCACCTTGACCATTTCAACAGTACTCGCATTCCACGCTAGCTTGCCATATCTAAATATCAGGCTCCTAGTACCCTTGTATGAGACAATGACCTACTGCTACATTTCAATCTCCTTACTCCTTCTAGTGAACAAGACATGCTCTGCTAGGTGTACACTCTACGGAACAATGCGCATGCACGTATAGTCCCCTTACTAAGACCCTCAGTTCGATCAAATGCGTTGCAACCATTGCGGGACTAATTGCCGTTTGAACCGTCGGTAGACCAACGGGAAAATACTACAAATCAGCTTGTTGGGTGCTCAAAATGTGTAAAGTAAAGGAGAACAGGCACATTTTTGCTGCCATGCCTCCACTTCTAAACGCCTGTCATTCCAAGCAAAAGTACCATATACGGACTGTTGTCGACCATATCCGGGATACCCACGATACAGAGGAGAACTGCTTTCCGTACTAAAAGTGGTTGACAAAGGTGATTTAGACTGGATGTGGTTAGGTGGATGCTATCCTTCGGTTCTAACAGCCTGTTTCTTCTACTACAATAACGAACTGTAAGATAGTCTACGCACTGATGCTACTGTGTCAATTGCTAAAGCTTTTGCAGTTAGTCAGAGTTTTCAGAGTAAATCAGTCTAAAGCTGGTTTATCTTTGTTTTACTGAATTTAATTAAAACTCTTTTCTAGACCTTTAACTAGTAACCTTCACAACTTCGTCTCAAGAACTCGTGTGTACAGTTTTTACATTCTTTGCGATACCATAGTACAAAAAAGCAATAGAAGAACCTTTTATCTCCAGCGTGACGTCAGTAGTCAAGCTGAAGTAGATACCAACAATCTTGTCGAGATTGCACAGGTCCTGGTGTCAAACACAAAAGTTACAGCAACTTTAGGACAGCAGATGAAGCAAAACTGCCTGTCACGATGTCAATAGCAGTCCAGTAGCTATGAAAATCGATTGTAACATTTCATTCGTATTATCATCTTGGCAAAGACTCGACCGTCGATGGACTTACGTAAACTAGTAGACTGATGTCTTAGTCTCCAGCCAATCTGGATGGGTCATTAATGAAAACGGCAAATTCTAAACTTCTTGCTGCTAAAAGAAGTGCAAATGATTGAATCAATTTTGAACGATGCGGTCTTTATGTTGTAGATTGGCATGGCATTCTTAACTAATTATAACATCACCACCAAAACATTTGAATATTTTGACATTCAAGTGCTTAAAATCCTACTTTGAACTTTTATGTAGAAAATCACAGTCATTCATGTAATCCAAGTTGACTTTGTCATTGACAGATACTGCAAACTTTCAATCAAATCTTTCCACCGGAAAGCATAAACTTCATTTAACGTTCCGCTTGTCGTCCAAATTTTCTAGACCATGCAGCTCAAGGATACCGTGTAGGGCAAACAATATTTGTCGGAGGGAGAAACCAAGGCTGCTACACCCTTTTCTGTGGAAGTGGACAAGGAAACCAAAATGGGCGCTCTTGTTGCACGAAGATAATGAGCTTTACAACAAACACTGCTCTAAATTGCGGAGTACGTGATATTCCGTAGCATCGCAAAACGTTGATGAAATGCTATGCACTCACGACAAAGCAGATACAGGTCTTCTTTTGTCGCCCTGTATGCTTTGAAATCGGTCTCACAGAACAGTTCTTGTCAAGTCCCTAGCCAAACAGACGTCGCCATCAGATGCAACCTTAACATTGTGCAAATACTTGTCCTGCAGATTATTGTTTTAAACTTCTTTTACTGTTAACGAACCATGCAGAGTATTCGATGCTTAGATATTTCGGCTGCCGTTCAAGTATTTTGTAAATCATTTAGCGATTCTCGCATCGGGTATCACATTGCCTTTACAGGAAGTGACATTACCAGCTAGAGCATTTGCGATAGCAACGTTAAAGAAAAGTAATGGCTTGAAAACTGTTGAGGTCGATAGCCAAGATTGTGACACTAGGAGTGAAATCGATAAAACACTTGACGTCAGTAAAGATTTTAGGGCTACAGATGTAAGAGATTCCTGCGCAATCTTTACAGCAAGCCAAACTTCTTTAGCTTTGATGAAGCTCGATAGCAACTCCTTTGTTTACTTCATGCAATTTGAACCTCCTTACTCCAACGTCGGATGACAAACACCTGTGTTGTGCGACAAAGTATTTGGTTACACTATAGCTAGCTTTGACTGTTAGTCCCGATGTTCGTCCAGCCGATTTCTCATTGAAGGCAACTAGCTAACACTTACAGTGATGAAGAACTTTGTATTAAAGATTGGATGGGAAAGTCTATCGCGCCACGAGAAGTTAAGAAACTCGTTAAGTGTACTACAATTAACAAATGCTGATCGAGAAAGAAGTATTTACCTTGCATGCAGAAGCCTGTTGTTCATGCAGTCATCTTAGTTAGTAACTAATTCAATCCGTGCACACAACTGCATGTCTGTAAAATCGTAAAACGTTTCTTCGCTGTTATTAGGCGAAATAACATTGGAAAAGTTTTCATCGATGCCTATTGCTGCTGCAGTTACATCGGTCACATGCATGCACGATCTCGCTTTATTTCAACTAGTCTGCCGTACCTCTTCAAAAATTTGCAAGGTGATTGACGTCTAGCTGCTGTACCATCTCCGTCGTTCTAGAGTCTGATGATACCAACAGATCAAGAACTTCAAGTCACAGAATAGAAGACTGTAGCTCTAGTTGTGCAACTACACTTATTTATACGTCTCTGAATTAAACAAAATGAAAGCTGACGCTTTTGTATGTACACGTACCAATAATTAAAAGACTTTATTACTCTATAGCATGTCTATTGTGCCTACTATGCAGCTCTCCTCTAAGAAAAAGCACAGCATTGCAAATCGCTGGTTGCTGCCTGGCATTCCAGATTGTTGTTTGAGATCGCTTTAGTAACATTTCTAGGCTTTTAAATGACTACAACAAGTCTAAATAAGGTATAGAATAATGTGAAATCTACAGGGAAGCTCAACTGAATAAAAATATAACGTGGAAACAATAAAATTGCGATTTGGCGCCTAGCCTTGAGTTCTTCAAAACGCGTCGTACTAAAAGTGACGGTTTGTCGTAACTTTATACATTTGAAATGGCAAAAAGCGGAATTTTGCTTAGAAGATTACTGAAAGACTGCTCGCAAACTGGCAATTAGTCCTACGTTGGTTGCAACGAAACCTAACAAAGAAAGAGACTTTTGAGATGTCTTGGCCGGGGACTCTATAACCCCTCAGCTTCACAGCGTGTCGAGTGACATAATATCTAGCCATCCACCGAAGTAGGCGCATGCTACGCGTGCTGGAGAGACGACGTCAGGCGTCAGTCACTCCTTTCCCGTTCCAATTATCTGCTGGATTTGAACAGATACTCGTTCGCATGCGGGCACCATCATTGACTAGAGTGTTAACTGACTAAGAATTGGTAGTTTACGAACACTCGATCCACTCTCTACTTTTCCAAATTTGTGGGCAACCATTCATTATGCCTTTACACGTGCACTCGATGCATGTATGTGGATATGGTAGATGTACCTAACTGTAGACACTCCCCGGTAATTGGAGTTACAAACGCTGTTTCTCTGTTATCCTGCAACGAAGAGAGAGGAAAACATGTTCGATGTACACACCAATGTCTAAGCTTTGGAACAATACCAGTAAGACTACAATCGCGCAACGACTGCTAGCGCACTAGCAAAATATACGGGATAAAGTCTGTGAACAGCCCAAACGGGGTGTATCCTAATTGTGGATATTTTTTCGCCGCAACAGAAAGAGACTGGGTTCGAGTAACAGCTGGACTAGATACCTGAATGGCTGCCTCACAAGCTGGTATTTTGGGACGCAATCACAACCAGGTTCTGTTGTGTATCGCCACGATTCACCTGCGAAACTGCTAGCACCTACAAGGTTCCTCCCATCTCGTCTCCAAAGTCGAGGTATGCGAATCAATCTTTCGTTAGATCATGAAAGTGCCCTGACGTTGGTTAAACAATTATTGAGTACCTTGGTAAAGTTTTGACTGTAATGTGCTAGCGAAGCGTATTAATTAATTTTAATTAAACGCCTGTATGCGCATAAAACATGATATTCTACTGCCCACTGGACAAAATGTCTTCACACAGAATCTTTCTAGTGTACTTCTGCATATACAAAGTTAAAAACGTGCAATAACTGCGTCTAAGTCAATTCGAGTGTTTAAATCAACATGCATAAGAGCTAGACTACGCCGTCAGTTTTCCCTGGTCGATGCTCGTTCTGAGAAATGTTTTCAAGCGTCGCAATACACTGAATCACCTCTTGATCGCACTCGCAGGTCGTTAGTGGCATCGTGCACATCAAATGAAGTATGGTATGTAAGCCAAGACAATAGATCTTTTTACAGGTCGTGGCACTAACGACCTCATCGCCTACCGCTCGACGATTTGATTACCTTTTGATGCATTGGCGTTTGTTAACTGCGTCAGTCTAGAGCCAAAGCAACAATTTTCTTTTCCAACTGTTACCGGCGCGTACAGCGATGTATCGAATCAGGTAACGCCTAATTACGACTCGGCTCTTGTGTGTTTTGCGTGTTTTGCAGTGATGAACAACCTCTTCTGATCTTTTTCGTAACTCTGGCACGCCATTTTGAGTGATGATGTAACATTGACACTTGACAGACGTCAAATGCGGGTAAAAAACGTGCGTACGTAATCTAGGATTTTTTGTTTTTTTTCGTAGTACGCTATTACCAAATGGTTTTTACCTACTGAATACTTTCTAGAAAGTGCGTCGTTTAGGGAATGAAAGAAGTTTAGGTAGCAAGTAGATAAAGTTCTGTTAATTAATAGTATTAATGTTGTGGACTAGTAATATAATTGAGTACTACTATTAAAATGGTGTACACAATGAAAATAAGATTGAACAGCAAGTGCTAGTGTGTTGTATCGTAGAGCATTACACACAAGAGTACAAAATGATAACAAGAGCCGATACATATTGACCATTACGAACTAAAATTGATATCAATAACAGTAATTAATATTAATTTACCGTACAAAAAATTAATCTATCGTAGAAAGGGTGGAAGCAAATTTGTTAGATATGAACAAACGGTAAATACCTTAGATAAATAATCGATGCTTGAACTAAGTGTTATTTATACCTTGCAAAATTCTATAGTTCGTTATCCGTCTGATCACTCCTCTACGTCAATTCTAAGAGAAGCCACTGGCCAGCATTTAATGACTTGCTCTTCATTAATCTGACTTCCTCCTTTTAGAAAAGAAGGTAACACAAAAATGGCCAAAATCCATGAGAATATCAGCAATAAAAAACCTTTTGTTTGCCATGACTCGATCTCCAGGCACAAATTTATTGAGAAACCAGACTGCTTAGTAAGTTCCCTGTCTGATATGGCACCAGTAAATAGTTCTGACACAAACATGCTTTCACAGTGTGGTGGTGTTACTAACAGGAGAAGAAAGCTGATTGCAAATCCCTATCTGAATGACGTTCTGTAAGTAGTTCTGCTGCATCAATAATGCAGGTCTCTTTGGGAAAAGTATCTCTAAATGACTGTGGTAGACTTCGATGTAGAGTATCCCTTGGCAACCACCACTTGACGTCATTCAAGAAGCAACAAAGTTTATCCATGTGACAAACATTTCCATTTGAAACTTCAAATATTTTCCTTTGTAGATACATTGGTACATCCAGAAACATAGCAAATAACTGTATATGTGATAGCACGGCAACTACACCCTCCAAAAGGTAAAATGCAGTACAGCAACACTGAGTGAATGGCTCATTTATATGACAGACACATACAGCTGAGGACATTATATCAAGACGAAATCATGCATTCTCTTCTTACCTCTCAGTACGACCAGAATTGTTTAAAGACTTCCTCTTCACGTCAGTCATTCCCTAAACGACGCACTTTCTAGAAAATTTTTAGGAGGTACAAACCGAACAGTTTGGTAAGTGCGTACTGCACAGCTAGAACACGCATTACGAATTAGGTACGCACTTTTGTACCCACATTAGACATCATCACTCAAAATAATGTGGCAAAGTCAGGAAAGAGATCAGAAAGAGGTTGTTCATTACTGCTAAACACGCATAACACACAAGAGCCGTGTCCTAATAAGGCCTTACCTGATTCGATGCATCGCTGTACGCGCCGATAAAGTTCGAAAAGAAAAATGGTTGCTTTGGCTCTAGAATCACGCGGCTAACAAACGCCAATGCATCATAAGCGAACCAAATCGTCGCGCGGCAGGCGATGACGTCACTTCGTTAGTGCCATGCTCTGTGAAAAGGTCTGTTACGCAGTTTGCCATTTGTGCAGTGCAATAGTTTATGTATAGTGCATTGGTGTTTTATTGCAACTAGTGTTTTAACGAAGTCAGATAGCTATCTTATAGACACGCGGACAGTCTATGCATAGCGCTATGCTCTTCTTTTTTGTCAGTTGTCGTTCGATATCGTACTTTTAGAAATAGCCCCTCTTAATTAGTATTCAGCATTGGAGGATATAGGGATTGGTCTTGCGGTCACGACCATCTCGTTATCAATGACACGCCCACTACAGAAAATAGTAAATGAATCTTTTTTGTTGTGTTATTAAGTAATATTACACTAATGTTTTGATAGATCGTTAATTAGTTCAATTGTACAGCTACACACCTTGCCCTGGTTGTTGTTGGAGAAACATACACGTACAAATGTATGTGCTAAACCCTTAAGCAAAGGACTAAACACCATGTACAGGACGGACGCCCATGGCCGAATTCTCGTTAGCAGCTACCAAACAAAGCGAGGTGGAGCCTCATGATGACATCACGTTCGTCTATTGGTCAGTAATGACACCTCTTCTCGTCTATTCGTCGGAATTGCTTCATTTGCATCTCCGCTAACCAACTATATATGCGGTCTTTGGGTCGTACGTACGGTCATCGAACGACTACTATACCCTCCACCCGGAAATCCCGGCCTCGGGTAATAAATACTATGTCGTTGTGTTTATGCATTCAATTGTGTCCCAGTGTGTATCTAGCAAGCGTGCACTGCTACTTAGTAGACTAGTTAACAGGTTTGTCAATGCATGGTTGCAAGTCACAGTAATATCTTGACTTCAACAGCTGTCCACGCTAAATTCTTACTCTTCCAACTAATGGGTTAATGATAGCTGACAGCCTGTAAACAACAACTAGTATAGACGATTTTCAGCAGCAAGTCTAATATATTGATAATAGATTAGTATTGCAATTGGGACTTTGTTGTGACGTCATTGAACAAGCGTGGTCTTAGGGAGGGGCTAGTGCTACGCTTTCCTGAAATCCTGGGGAGAAGCCTGGTTGAAGGTAAAGTTTGAGTTTTGCTTTGTCACATAGAAGGACAGCTGTGGTAAACAGACGTGTAACCACAGATTCTCTGGATAAAATGCTGCAACTGCCACAAAAACAAAGGCAATAACCCTACAAAGAGAAGAACATGTTCGTATTGGGAAATTTTTGAAATGCCTTGATCATGCATGTATTCCATCTTTTCAAATGTTGGCCTATGCATAGGAATCAAATCATAAATATCCACTCTTTCACCTAAGGCAGTGCTTACATAGTCCAGTGTTTATATTAGTTCTACCAACAAGTTGGTAGGAACTGGGTATTCCAATGGGTCACCATAGAAGGAAGCTTTTGAATTCAAATCTAAAGCAACCACTGTCCAATGATTCCCACTCATCAATGTATTTGATGCAACAGAAGATCCAGTTATGGCATCAATTTGTACGTTGACAATCAGGTATATAAGTCTAATCTTTTCTGTTGTTCAGAGCTAATGCTATGGATGTGTTCAACGTGAATTAGCAAACTTTTGATATCACAAGGCAAAGACAATCCTGTGATGAGCAATTGAGAAGCGATACCATACCTTCAAGCAATGTATCAGGTAACCACTTGTCACATGCCAGTCTAGACATTTGGTAGCTACTGTAGTACGTCACCAAATGCCACAGCAGAGGCTGGCTTGTCTGACAGAATTTGTTGAAATTGCTGTGTCTTGCTGAAGTTCAAGAGTTCAAGATTCAAAGTGTCAGGAATGTGACAGACCTTGTTGAACCACTTGTCTTCTTGAATAACCTTTGGAAGGACACTACTTAGACAGGAGCATGGACATTAAATTAATTAAGGAACAAACTCGTTCAACTCAAAGTATTTTTATTACTTTACTGCAGCTAGGTGGCAGATTATTACTAATCGACATTTGTAGTTGTGAATTCAGTTAACATGAGTAGTGGTGAGCTAATATAATTTGTGGTATTCAGGACACGAACAAATTCTCATTCACATTGTTTAATATGTCCACTGTCTAAACAAGATAGTGTAGGCACACTTTAAAAGAAGCATGCTTTAGCTATAAGTACTTAGCAAGGATGTGTGGTACATGTGATTACAAGTAACTAGTTCATGTAATGTACAATCTCATAATTAAATGGGACATGAAATGCTAACTAAAATCATTTATTCACTTAGACAGAACACTACAATGCATAGAAAGAGATCCAAAAATTTATCTGCAGAATGAGATGCTTTAATATTTTGC
This sequence comes from Corticium candelabrum, assembly GCF_963422355.1. NCBI lineage: Eukaryota > Metazoa > Porifera > Homoscleromorpha > Homosclerophorida > Plakinidae > Corticium > Corticium candelabrum. The sequence goes on from NC_085090.1 coordinate 2,669,206, forward strand.
ATTGTTTGTATAGGATGTGTGTAGAATATTGGAAGGTGGATCAGGGAATGACATGTCAAAGTACTCTCTAGCAAAATCTAGCGACTGCTGTGACATTTCTTACCAGATTTATGACGTTTGTTTACCAGTTTACAATTCTGTATACGCATAACTCAATCTTAACCAGATATAGTCATTACCAGTTGGATATAACAGTGTACGCTCTAGATGTTGAAGAAAGACTCAAAGTAACATGATAATGTTTTGTGCTTGTATATACGTAGTTCTATTTGTGGTCAATTTGAGCATGGTATAAGATACTGTGAATGCGCATCATCAACTGCTCCATCTCATCATAGTAAAGAAACACTGCCCTTTGGTATTTATCAAGTTTGAAACCAGACTTACTGTAACAGCTAGCCCTCATATATGGAGCCTTATCTGAGAGCAACTCCCAATCTAACAGCCAGGGACACAATGAATGGTAGATCGTTCAAGTGAGCATTATAGATATAAATAGATACACCCATATGGCATGTATGCAAATTTATTCAGAAATCTCTTTCAGCATGGCTGGTCTCCCAAAAGATCCTGCAAATAATCTATCAAATGTACAAAGTACAATAGCTAAAGGCACTACGAGTCAAAATGCAATGCAGCTATACAAACTTAGTTGTACTCATTTCTTCAGTAAACTGCTCATGGCAGTTCTCTGAAGAAAAGGCACTTTCTGTGTAACTCTGTGGAGAATCTCGAAAGATGAACTAAAAATTCAAACCTTCTTTGACGTACAAGTGCAGTACATAAAAACTGAGACATTGCATGCAAGTACCTTATCGAGATCCAGAAAATGTTAAGTAATTGAAACATAGGTGACTTATGCCTAAACCACACATGTAATTCGTCTTCTGGCAGGTGCAATAATGGAAGTTATCCAGGTTACTCATCTAGAATCTGCAACAACCAGAATAAAGGAGTTACGTTGCCTCTATTTACAATATTGACTGTGTTAATTAATCAAAGAAAATATGAAATATATTAAATCAATAAATATTAACTGCAATAATCAATCAACATTTACTCTAAAAATTTAGTTAATAACATTGAGTGTAGACATCAATCAAAACTTCCACCACTAAATATTAGCTCACCACTACATATTAACTAAATTCAAACAAAAAATGCCCTAGATTGGTCATATTCCTTGATCTATAGAGAGGAACAGATTGTAGTTAGAGTTTTCAGAATGAGTGTTCAGAACAAGTTATTCCTGTTTTATGTTAAAATGGATCATGAATTGCTTCTAATTTAGGCTAATGAAAAACTGTGTTCTGTGGCAACAGACTGTCAATGGCACAGATCAACAGCTTCCTTTGATCCTACTTGTTTGCCATACATTTCTTATGCAAACAAATTAATTGCAGTAACAGCAGAATACAAGAGTAATTAAAAACGAGTTTTTCTGCAATAGTTACTAGTATACATCTAATATATAAAGCTCAAATTGTGTGTGTGTGTGTGTGTGTGTGTGTGTGTGTGTGTGTTTGCGTTTGGCGGCCACGTCTTTTGTCTGTTCGCAACCGAAATCGGCACGCGCACTCGGCACGCACAGGGAAAGGTTTGCGTAAAACAATTTAGAAAATTATGCACCGGGTCGCCTCTCGAGGGGTCGACCCCCGCGTAAAATTTCTCGACGACGCTGACGCTACACATTCCAGTTCATTCGAACACACGTCCACACCAGTCCTGTGTAGACTGTACTAATCATCGTCCTTCGCAAAGCTTCGAGCAATCGAATATCTCTTGCCGACGAAACTTACTCTTCTAGCGCTTTCGTTTCTCTCCAATTTCTGATTGCATTTGCACCGAATCCAACCTACACGTTCTCTTCAACAAGCTCTATACGAGGAGTGTGTCGATTTCGATCGAAACAAGCGCGAAGAGCAAGACTCAAATTCATTCAGGACATCCGGGACCGCGCAACAAAGATTGCACGTGACGTTTCCACAGACCTATCTTTTACATTACAGTATCTTGCTCATACGAAGGACGGGCCATGTATGTTAGTATATATATATATATATATATATATATATATATATATGTATGTATGTATATATTTAGAAATACATATATTTTTATATAAACTCACCTACGTGGGTATCTAACACACAGTATCCATATATATAATTTAATGCAACAACGGTCTGTTAATTTGTGGAAATTTAAAGTTAGCATGATACAAAGTAGATTAGTGTTAGATGCTGATGTAATTGCTTGGGATTTGCAGATTTTGTCTGTTAGTAGTTTGTTATAAAATATAATATTATTTCTCCCTTATATATATATACACACTTATAAATTAAAAATTACTATTTATTAAATCACGTTTAGGCTTAAAAATACTACCATAAATACATAAATTGTGCTTTAATGTTACTAACTACTGTATTCTAATAAATTGATAATTAGCTAGTTAACTAATATCAATTAACTAGCAAATTGTACAAGCCTCTGCCGTCTTGTATGATAGTTGCATCACGTAAAGCTTTTCTGAAGTCAATTGTTTTCGATAAAGTCGATTTCTGCAAAGAAAACGGTTTGTAGCAACCAACATTCCTCATATTGGGGCTCTCCTTTCACTAGCAACTGTTGCTTACTCAGTGTACTAACTGATCGCAGAGAAAGCGCAATTCCCACGATCTGTCAGCAAAACACGTCACATTTCGAAGTACGTGCAAGTTAAACTTATCAGGTCTATATATCCGGGATGTGTGTGTAAAGTGGACCCAAAGAATTTGCATATTGAGGGCGTTTTGAACTTACTGTCAATTCTGGAAGAATGCCGTGCTCGAACGTTATCGCTTCTGGTCCAGGCGGCAACAGGAAGCGGAGACAATTGACCAATGGGTGATGGACCTGCGCACTCAGGCCAATAACTGTGAGTTCGGCGATCAACGCGAACTAATCATACGCGACATGCTGGTATTTGGAATAAGAGATGACCGCACGAAGGAGAGGTTATTGAGAGAGGCCAAATTGACGCTCCAGGCAGCTTTGTATATATGCAGAGAAACGGAAGCCAGCCAGCTTCAAGTCCAGGCAATGGCTAAGAATCCGTCCCAGATTGAAGTGCATGCCATGGAAGCAAGAGAGCAGAAAGAAGAGCAAGTTTACACGGGAAAGACAGGCCTCAAACAGAGAAACACGCATCCAAATGTGGTTACTGTGGATTTGCTCACGCGCCCAGGCAATGTTCAGCGTATGGGAAGACATGCACCAAGTGTCACACGCCCAACCGCTTTGCTAGAGTGTCAGTGGAAAGGGGGCACCTCACAGCCCGTCCACTACTGACATCGGTGGTGCTCACCGTCGTTTTTGTCAACGCAGTCTGCATCAGTCTCAATTGCAAGAGCTGGAGTTCATGAATGGTTCAATTGCTACTCTCAAAATGCAGCGACAAACAACAAAAGACGTCAATTTACGTGATCACGACTTGCTCTTGCGTTACACAAGAAATGACGAAAGTACGGATGTGTACAAACACTAAACGACTATTTTGGTAAAATGGCAGATCAACAGGTAAGGTGACCAGCCAAATATCGTTAGAATTTCCGTAGTACCTTACGATGCTGTTTTCAATTCCATGCAATACAGTTTACAAAGTTTTTGAAAGCCTGTTGTGTGGATAGTAAGATTGTATGCATGCAAGGTAAGGGTGATATACACATGTCCTACTTACAACAAAGGGACACTTTCTAGCCACCCCCTCGAATCTATTGTCAATTCATTCTCTGCATTAAATGTCTGCAGGTAGCAAAGGCGACAAAGGAGACAGAGGACTACTTGGTTCTTCAGGCGTGAAAGGCGAAAGATGTGCAAAGGGAGACTCTGGCTTAGGCGACGACGATAGTATTGGTACCCTGGTTGACCTCTCTAACACCGTTTAAGTGTCACCTGATAGAGTGTTGTTGCGCAGAGCCTCCGGTTATTACCAAACAGCCAGGCGATGTTCTAGCACCGGAGTTTGAAACAGCCCAGTCTCAATGCACTGCTGTAGGTTTCCCATCGCCTCAAACTCGATGGTTAAACTGGGCACTATCCAGCTCAACTTGGTGTCATGGACTCGAGGCAAGATGTTTCGTGAACCCCTGGATTTACATCATGAAGAAAAGAGCCGCCATTGAGAAAAAACAGCAAACAGAAAAGCATGATCAAGGACGTAGGATTCTGATTTTCACATTCCGTCGTGAGGTAGGAAGTGCACTCACTGACAGGATGATGAAAAAGTTAGCAGACCGCGTGCAAACGTCATTTTCTACAATAGATAGAGTGGCGGATCTAGGGTAAGGGTTGTGGGGGTTGAACCCTCCCCCCCCTTTGTTGACCTCGGAGATAAAGAACAAGGTATTGAAGCCGCATTGTGCTCATTTCCAGTTTTTAATTAAAATAGCTAAGCGGATTCTTGACGAAGCGAGACATCTAGCAGCGAAACTCCAGACGCGTGATCAGGATATCTTTGTTGCGTAAGCTAGGGAATGGTTCACTCAGTACGTAACTGAAAGAATGAAGGCAACAAGAAAGGATATACACAACCTCTTTGACATCTGGTATCAAGGCATTCTGCGACTTGCAGACAGGATTGGATCCGTTGAATCTGTTCCAAGAAAAACGAACTTAACAGCGAAGCCGGAGCGATACACCTACTAGTAGTCGAAGTCCGATTGAGCACTACAAACGATCCGTTGCGATACCCCTCCTAGACTTCCTGCTTCTTTAGATGCGCGAACGATCTAATGGTGAGCAAGATAATGTCCGAGCATTGTTGTGTCTAGTGCTTACCCTTCTTGTTCGTTCCGACGTTGACCCAATGAATGGAAAGCCAATCTTCCATTCCCGAAGTCTCTACGATGTGAAGTGAGGAGGTGGCAGTCAGTATGGCAAAGTAAATACCAAAAATGTAAGAAGCAAGGAAAAGACAGCAAAGTGCAAGAAGGCCATACCAAACAATTAATTAACCTTCTCCTGGTTTGGGAGCCTGTGACTCTCGTTTGTACCCAAATGTTCATCGTCTGCTATTGATAGCATGTACACCTGCCTATCACAAGTGCAGACGCAGAGAGGTCATTTTTTCTACTGAGGAGACTGAAGATATATATGCAAGGTCTACTACGGCAGAGAAGCGTTTTGAACTCCTATCATCGCCATTTATTACAAAGACAGGGTACCATCAGACGAATTTTGTACAAATCATCCACGGAGATTGTTCATACAGTCATTTTTTGAAATAGACATAGTTGCACCATAGTTTACTTAACATATATTTAGCGGTAGTATAGGCATGATGCAGTTAGCTCTGTTAGACAGTTTTGTTGATTTAGGGAGTTTATAAAATGACACATTGCTGGAAATATGTTGTCAAAGTTGTGCTATTTACTTTAGCTAATCTGTAAGAAGCCTGGGCCATTTGCACCTCTAACAATATAAATGCTTTGTCTCAAGTAGGCGTGGCCTATCAAAATTTGCAACCTCTTCTTTTCAAAAATTCTGGATCCACGCCTGAGATATTTCTAAACCTATAAGATTAGAAATATTGAGACCGGGAAAATATGGAATTTTGCAAATACGCACCAGGCAGGCCAAGAATTGTTGAGATGACAAAAGCCGACGCCTGGATAACCATGCAAGAAGATATCTGCCTCTCTCGCGACAGTCTAGACAGTCAAGGCACCGAGTGGGCTCTTGTACGGTTTATCGAAGTTCGGCTGACTTCCATCCTGGGCCGAGATGCTCTGGTAGGCACAAGACCCCTACATTACTGGCCAATTCGAGCCGTAACAGAGGACTCATTGCTCTCGACACATTCCACGATAATTTGTGTCTATTTCGTTGCCTTGCTGTACACTAAGGCACACGAGCAGACCGTAGCACCCACAAAGCCAGAGTGCTAGCCACGGCGTTCTACGATATCCACGTTCGGGACATACCTAAACCAACCTGGATGCCATCGATAAAATCGAGAAACTATTCAAACTGGGTACCTGTGTTAACAAGCCCGCCCAATATGTCAAGGGGGTCGACGCCAGAAATGGACCTGTTTGGGGTTTCATTCGACAACGTTAATCCGCCCAGTATGACAATATCATGACCATTGGTATGTTTGAGAAGCACGCATTCTTTATCAAAGATGTCAGGAACGTCTCCAACCTTTACCTCTGTAGTCATTGTTCCCAATCCTTTACCCAAGCATGCCACCTTCAATGACATGAGATCTGTGCGCCCAAGGCGTCACCCAAGTCAAGTGTCCGGATGTCACAGTAGAAGCACCCTAGTCGGCTTACGAGAAGGCATTCTACCCAAGAGAAAACGCGAGCAACGTTGCCATCTGCTGGCTAGAATACAAAAGCCAGCAGCGTGGCGTTCACATCCACTACGCAATTGCGGACATGGTGGTGAGCGTTGGATCAAGGGCGCTTCCGTTGACGGTATGGCCGGTCAAGCTGTATTTCAGTTTCACGGCTGTCACTGCCACGAGTGTCCAAAGCATGAACCCAATGCAAACAGTCTATACGAAGTGACCCTCGAGCGAGATAAATCTATCTGAGACGTCGCATTCGATCTCGTGGTCATGTTGGAGTACGACTCATATAGACAAGTCCCGCCCCAGAACCGAAAATCGGTGCCTATCCACACGTTATTGTGTACAACTTCAAATCCTATCTCGACAAAAGAAAGGTTCGCTCTCCCACAACATCTCTCACCTTCGAGACAGAGCACACACCGATCTCAGTCTCCATTGGTGACACACTAATCTCCTCCACACACCTATACAACGCCGATCCCAAACAACTCGTTGATGACTTTGCCGACGAGCTGTGCGTGCGAAGAGATCAGATACAAGAAGTCGTTTCATCAACGATCCTTTGGATAATCTCGAGTTTCTTCCCACGAAGCGATAGAGCCGGATCCAAGAGTTGTGCGACCAAGTGTCCGTGCCGGGATTCAATTCGGGTAAGTACGACTTGAACCTCATCAAAGAATACTTTGTAAACAACATTACCGACACTGCCAAGAAGATCAAGGTAGCCAAGAAGGCCAACCAGACTATGTTCCTACTAACACTCCACCTCCGATTCATGGATGTCATGAACTATCTGGAACCAAGCACCAGCTACTATAAATGTGTTAAAGCCAATAGATGTAAATTGCAGAAGAGCTGGTTTTCCTACGAGTGCTTTGACAATCCCGACAAACTACAATAGTCTGGTCTACCTGACTACCCCGCTTGCTATTCCAAATTTAAAGGTCAATTACCAGTCTTCCGCTAAGAGTGGCAATCATGCAAACACACATCCCGAGAGCTAGGCATGACTACCTTTCCCGTTTGGCTACAGTACTACAGCAATCTCGACATCGAACCATTCCTAGGAGCACTCACTAAAATGAGAAACTTCTATCATTGGTATAGAGTCGACATTCTGAAAAACACAGTCTCACTCGCTGGTGTATCGCTCCTATTTCTACTTCGATGCACCCACCTACATCAAAAAGAGTTCCTAACCTCGAGGATCTTAAACATGAGGCCTACGACATACTAAAAAGACATACTAAAAAGGCAGTCGTAGGCGGGCCAAGTCTCATCTTTACAAGGTATTACAAAGCTGGAGTCACACGCATTCAATCCCACTAATAAGACAACGCACGCCTCTGCCAAAAGGTTGTGGGCTACGACGCCAGCGGTCTATACTTTTATAAATGGCCAAGCACTTGTTCTGTGGGCCAGGAGTTGTTCGCTACTAAAACAATCCTCAAGCCAATGCTCAAACTTTCGTTCAAACCCTTGCCCAAACCACCTGTCAAACCAGCAACAAGTGGTCCTAGTATGCAGAAGTCGACATCCGTGTCCATCCCAATCTCCACGATAAGTTTGAAGAGACGTGCCACTATTCAACAACAGAGTGGTAGACGAAGCCGCCAAAGGATGCTAGACTAATTACAACGTACTGGCAGAAAACGCGAACACACCAGGAAGCTGCTTGGTACCCTATCTGCCAACAAGATTTTCTTATATGCTTTTCTACTCTACTGGTGTATTGACCACTATTTGGAGGTCACTGTCCTATTTCGCACGATTGGATACGAGACCTAAAAGATCTTCGAGTGGTTCGTCGAGTAATTGACAGCCGCAGGACGCACAGGAGATGAGGACAAAGCCCAGGCCCTATTGGCAGATGTATTCAAACTGCTACACAACAGCGCTTATGGAAAATTTATGGAATCGTTGGAGCGTCAAACCAACGCCACCTAGACCAAAAAGGAAAATTTCGGCGACAGAGTCATGCGAAGCCGGTTGTTTGATGCCAACAGATGTGATAAGATCGGTGACGCCCATGAGTTGCGTTTAGGCAAGCCGCGGATTACCATTAGGAGAGCCTTTCAGGAGGGCATCGCAGTCTATCAATTGACCAAACTACAAATGCTTGAGTTCTACTATAACTTGCTCGACAAGTACGTGGACCACCGCGACCTCAATTTGATTCAGATGGACACCGAGGGTATGTACATGGCTCTGGCCACTAAGACCATAGACAAAGCGGTACGTCCAGAGATGACGAAGGCCTACTTGACCCATCGTCAAATATTGCTGCACTGGAACACGTGCAGCAACAGGACTCCCGGTCTCTTCAAATTCGAATTCGAAGGATCGCGAGCCATCGCCCTATGCAACAAATGCTACTATGTAGACGATGTAACCTTGCAGAAACCTATAGCGTCCGCCAAAGGAATAAGCAGTAATCCCAACGACATCAAGCACTGGTTGCGCTATGTCTCGACTTTTCAAAGTCGAATCGATTTCGCTCAAAACAAAGGCTTTCGAATGGTGGACGGCTGCATGAAGACTTACCTGCAAGAAAAACTTGGTATCAGCGCCTACTATAAAAGAATTTCGAGTGCTGCAAGATGGCAGTTACACAGAACCCACATACTAACTGGTGAATCAATATCAAGGCAAAGAGTTTCAGTATCTACGACGAGCCCACCTCTACGCACCCATTTTATAACATTGGTGTCAGAGTTGAGGTAAGAAATTATGTAATACCTCCTCGATATCAGAAACGTCCATGACGACAATCCGTCTGCGAGATAGCGACAGATGTATCAACATATCATCGGTCGTTCGGATCTGTACCTTGATCTCAATTCTAGCAATTCTTTTGTCATTTTATCGTGTGTCTTTGAATACACTGACTCTACAAACGTGTATAAATCATTACTACCATCTGGAATATCCATCTGCCACGACCGAAGATATCCTTCCATCAACCACGCGGAAAGGTCTCCAACCCAACGGGTGCACATCCTCATATTATGGGAACCGATACCTCAGCCATGATTCGTATACGAAGTATAATATTTTGGTCTTAAGCACGACTGAAGAAGCAGCGGAATATGACTGTTGGACGTCCTGCCTCATACCGAGTAAGGTCCTGGAAAGTTGATCTTGAATCTTATATAATATTTTCTACTTAGTTTATCTGGAATTGGAGGACATAGTTCGGTGGCAAAGAGTTTTGAGAGAATACTCTACTCTGAGCTCAAAGAGTAGAGTATTCTCTCAAAACTCTTTTCTTCAGAGGCATTACCTCAATGTTCAACACTTTCTGATAGCTGACAGGTCTCTACGTTCTTAGAATAATTCTTCTTCATGGTCAGTGCGTGTAGAGTCACACCCAATCTACTCACAGCGAGTACAATGGAGTTCACACAGACACCCACCAAGGCACCCACAATCCCCAGCCCAGACGAGGTCATCTGGAGCGCCAAGTCTTTGCGTTTGAAAGATCTAAACATTTTTCTATAACAACAACAGCGGTGGTTGTAGGTGAGGTACAAATGGGACAGCATACGGATGTCGCCATCCTACAGATGGTCGTCGATATGATTGAAATTGATCACTGGAATCCTCTTGCTATATATCGTCCATATAGTTTGACGCCTTTTTTAAACTCATCCACGTCTATTCAAATATCTTTTAGCTGTCTACCAAGAATTATTATAGCATTTTTAAGTCCATCTACTCTTATTTCAAACACAGCTAACGTGGTTTTAATTCAATTCTCTTGGGATTGAATAGCATCCACTATGGTACTGAGAGTATTTTGCTGGTTAATGGGAGTGTTTAAGTCGGTGTTAATAAATAATCCCACAAACGATCTCATCTAATATTGTGACAGCGTTCACAATAACGCTAATGGCATTCAAGCCATTTGGAATTCCATCCACATTTGTTTCAACCTTAACAAATTAGTTTTCGACAGCATCCATTCTCGTCAGAAATTTATCGATATTCTGATAGCTACCTTCCATAGTGGACAATCACGTTGTAGTTGGTCCCATTCCTCCAACAATTTATTGATATTCTGATGGCCACCCGTTATTAGCTGTCTATTTTGTCTCGCTAATTGCGCCCCAATAAAACTCCTATTTTAACAACTAGACGTTCCGGATGGTTCGCAGTAAGTCGTAGATCTCCTTGTCCCTTCCAAACATTTTTACTGAAATTATATAGTCACTATATACAGAGATTGCATAAAATGGATCTCATAAATTTTGATGACGGACATTGCGGCGCGTCGAGACACAATTGGCATTTCCTACTCCCCCAATTGCCATTACATCATGGATGGACAGATGAGATATGGAAAAACAACATTGTTGTGTAACAGGTTTATGAGGCGGATGAAGCCGGACCAGTCGGTCATCTACAGTATCAATCACGATCAATAATATTGATTGTTACAAGACTTTTACGATTTCTTTGATACCAAGGAAGTGGATTCGTCATTTCAAATTCTTGAGCCGGAAGAGGTGTTACCCATCGAGTAACTATACGGTGATACTAGCGAGCTGATCGTCTTTGATAATAAAAAATAGACAGCAGGCATAATTATGGAACCAATCAAAGGAGTACTTTTTACTGTCCAGAAATCGCAAATGCAATTGTATCTACCTCACTCAGAGCTATTACGACGTTCCTAAATACATTCGTCAAAATATCAATGCCTTCTGTCTCTTCCGTGGTTTGGACAACAAAGATATTCGACAGATAGCAGACGATCACAGCAACGCCATAAGCAATGAAGATTTTGCCGATATCTATAGGAAGGTATCATGCGAACCCTACTCATTCATGCTTCTCGACAAGACGAGCAATCATATACCCGAAATATATCGTTGTGGATTTGATAAATTTTATCTACAACAGTAAGTTGAAGCTGTAACAGTAACTCCGTTACCATACTATAGTTGCTGTCACTACATTTTTATGTAACCCTATAGTATACTATGGCATTTGCGCAAGTGAAGGGCGTGCAAGATTGCCATACGTTGGTCGATTAATTTCTCAAGAAAAGAGAGATTCTCAAGAAGAGTATCATCGAGGAGAAAATCGCCAAGCATCGTTTCAGGAAGATTTGGCTAAACCCTTGCGTTTGATAAACAGAAATATAAATGGATAGAAAAATTGCAAGTTGGTCAAGATGCTTAGACACTCACACAGACCGACATTGTCAAAGCCATTATAGTCATTTCCGGTGATCCAGAGTGACCAGCGTTAACAGCACGGCCTGCGTTGCCAGCCATAGCAGAGGCAGCCGCGGCACCTAAAACTACTCCGAAAGTTACAGATTCACCAGACAAGCAATTGCTGGCAGAGATAGCAGCAGTCGTGACACCCACACCAACAACATCTGAGAAAGGGCCACTAGTAGAGACGCCCGTAGATAGAAAAATATTAAAACATTTAGTCTACCTTCACCTGCTAAAATAGGAAGATTGCAAAAAGCCTGCTGTCATTGCATGTAAAAGCAAGATTAATAATAACTTGCGCAGGCTAGGTGGGAAATCAACAAGTAAAAAGAAGGATAAAAAGCTGCCTAACTTGACATGAGGGGCTTGCAAAACTATTGAATTCGTACTATTAATTGGATTATAGGCATTTCTTACAACTCCCATTCCATGGTCATGTTTTACTACCAAAATACGTCGTGAGCTGTTACCTAGTACCGCTTACTTTTAGATGTGCGTTGTCCCGCAAAATTCATGTGTATTGTCGAGTAGAGGTGTTTAAGTTAGGTGATATTTTTGCCAGTCGGGTGTAACTGAGTGACACCATAGAAAAATTTGACTGCACGTTTTGGCTGTTTAATTGCATCTATAGCAGTGAAGTTCACAGATAGTACGTTGATGACAAATAATATGGTTATGAGTTATGTTCTGCGGTAAGGAAATACAAGCATGCATAATGACAGCTGATACTGCAATAAGTAAACAAGATACGGTGTTGATGAACTCAGTGTATTTCTTTTGCAGTTGAATCATTCACAACGGACTAAGCTTTTATCCAAATGAATATGTAATCAATTAAGAATGGGCGTTAGCTGGGTATTGTATCTGACGTTCTATTCTGCTGTAGGACTTATACATTTTCTACTGCCGTTAAATTCCTAAGGCAACCTAGCTATTAAGTGCCGACATCTTGTACATGGATACGTTGCCTATTTGCGAACTTCTGCAGATCAATGCGTCTCCTTGAACAAGTATATCAGATAGATATGAATACAGGGCTTTACAGTGCATTGTTAGAAGTTTATGAAAACAAAGACACTCCTTTATAGTCTACAGACCATAACTCAACATATTGAATCTCGATTGCTTACAAATACTAGATTGCAAACCCGACACATACATGATTATAGCAATATTCATAGTTTACAAACTGCCGCTTGCCATATGCACGTTTCCTTTTTCGTAACACATTATGAAGAATTCAGTTGGCTTTTCGCTGGCAGATAGTCTTTCTAACGCCTTGTAGGCAGCACGTTATTTAAAGCGTGGAAGAGTCTAATAAGTGTCCATATTTAAAAAAAATTAGTATGTACATGTATATATATGTTTAGAAAGTTTGAGCTGAAATTTATGTAAGAACAGATTGGAGAATGTTAAGCTGACGTTAGCAGAACCTCAAAATAAATTAATATTTGAGTTTTACAGACACAATTCTGTATTTCCTTAAGACACAAGGTCTTTGTATTATGTGAAACTTATCAGAGTATATATTTTGTAAACCCTTTGTACCTACACAATAAAATGATATATGTCTGCCTGACAGTTAATTAAATTAAGTAATTTCTTTATACGTCAACTAAGAGTATAATTGTGCAGATGTGAGCAAGTACAATGATACAATGCAACAATTGCGATACATCAAAATCGTTTCTAGTTCAAAAGTGATTTTGCGACTCAACAGTTATGACATAAAGTGACTGAAATGGTAATGATATACGCAATGCTGTAACTGTAAACAGTAGAAGAGAAAAATTTTATGTTTTGAAACAGCGCAGACAGAAGCTAACACTACTAGTAGTTTCTTACTTCAACACAAGTCAATAAGTAAAAAATTCTACTTCGTACAGACTGCACATGTCAGTTCGCGACCGTCTACATACGGAGGACAAGGAAGAGATCCACACGAAGCCTCAACAACATAGAAAAGATTGCCATTATGGTTGGTGTTCGTACCCGTTGGTTCTGCGTTGTGGTCGAGACACAAGTAAATGTTTCTTCCTGAATGAACATAATGTTCTGATGTGAGATATCCGTAATATTCTCTGGTCCATCCACTTGGGCAGATATTCTTTGCTGGTAGCATGAACTGATTGTTCTTAGTGGCCGCGTAACATAGAGCACAAGGAACCTGGTAATCGTGCAGTACTTTGTTGATAAATGGCTGAACACCTTCATACTCCGATCCGTGAATCTGATTCCCCGACCCGTGGCCATCTTTGAAATTTTCCCAAACAGGATCAAGGGGAAGACACTGAGTGTTGGCTCCTCCTCCGCCGTGAGTGTAATGCGACCCAGCAGCCACACCGGAGTAAAGAGTTTCAACGTCAGCTGACGAGCAACGTTTTCTTCCCCATTGCACGTAGGTAATACCAGTAAAGCTTACAGCAGCCACGGCAGCTAAAATATTTACAGAATTAGGCCTGATTGAAAAGATTAATCATTAGTATTCGATCTATTTGCCAAAATAAAGGTGAGAGGCAACATTTGTTTTTATTTTCTAGTGCGTTAGACAGAAATAAAACCTCGAGGTACTGACCCAAGACTGCCACAGCTTTCTCCAACAGGCAACGGCGACCTAACGCCTACCAGCGAAATTGAGTTTTGCCCATTCCCGCCGTACGTAACTTCCCTGCACTGAGCAATCCCTCGACTCGACCAAGGCAGACTTAATCAAATACCTTTTGAATAGACAACGTTTCTGGAGGGCTAAAGGTAGGCCAGAGAGCGACAACTCTGGCACAATTGCAATTCATGCTTCGACGACCAACCATGATTTGCCCAGACAATCATTAATGTTAATGATTAAGATAATTATATTAGGTCGGTCCGTAAAAGTAGGGCGGGCTGGAATGAGTAACAAATATACGAAGATGTTGAACCAAAGTAAGGCTAAAACATAGTACAGAGTCAATTGTAGGAGATTGCTCTCCAGCTAGTTTTCCAGACAAGATTGTAAATTTTACTAATTTCAAATTTGATTAGAAAATAAAATTAATTCTCTTATTTTAGTTCTATTTATGAGCCAAAAACAAACAAAACTTTAAGGGTCACTTGACTGACAAATTAGCATAGATAATTGATGGATTATCCAGAAGTTTCAGTAAGCCTGGCTGTGTATGTGGACGTGTGATCTTTTATGTTTCAAAGCTTCAATGATACGATGCCGTTTACCTGGACAACACACGCGTCGCGGCTTTAAGTCCTCCTACGCGGATTTGGGCCGTCTACGTAAATTTGTTAATTAATTAAGACTTATTACATATTTTGCGCGGTGTTTTTTTTGTCTCGAGAACGTCTCCTACTGCATAACAGCACACCTTTGGACCTAGGAAAAAGATTTCCTTAGTTTTGACATTAATCTCAGCGGCTGTGAAAGCGTCTTTACTTATATCAAACGAGTAAACAGAATTTAACACCTCATTTGTTAATCAAAAAAATCAAATAAAAATTAGCAAATGATTTGAGTCCTTTCTATCTATTCTACGTAGATGCACAGATGCTTGCTCTAGAAAGAAGTGAACAAGGAGGTCTGGTATACAAAACGTGGAATTAATAAATGTCAATTTTTGATCGTAAAATAATATATTCTAACTACTTTGTAACAAGTCTGTATTGCATCTCCTCATACTTATTCAATTTTTATGAGTAAGTTAACCACCCCTTTCTAGTGCATCTTTCCGTACACTTTCTGAGTATTAAGCTTACTACCTAATGACAATCACGAAATAGGTGTTGATAAAGACATGAACGGTATATGGACTTTATAGCAACTGCGACAGCAAAAGAAAACGCTTGCGTGATCAAATGCAAGCAAATCCTATTTAAATTTCATGCAAGAAGTGTACGTACATACATAAACCCTTCAATTTTACTTCAAATAAACAGAAACATTAGTTTAAACTCATCGGACTTATGGGGACTAAATCCGCGAGTTGTTGCTGCTAGCGGATTTGGTCTGGGGGACTTTGTACACGGCCGGGGGTGTGTGTGTGACAAATTCGCTGCTACACCGTCACAATGATAAGAGCTAAGTTCGATAATTACATTTTTCAAAGGTAAAAAAAAAGACAACGGAAGGTAGTCAAATACAAATCGCCAACTTTTATTAGGAAAAGGCTTTTGCAGAGCAGTCTGATTCTAAAACTTCAAATGACATCGTGTGGTTGCAAATAGGCAATAGAATCACTCACATCATTAATGCATAACGCGAAATGTTAGGATAACCAAAGTTAAATCCATGTTTCGTACGTTTTAAGCTAACTTAACATTTGACAACAAAAAGCAAATTGAGCAATTTTCTGAAAAGTAAAACGAACATCATTCTTTAGCACTATTTAACGCAATTTTGCCTAAGTAGTTTTTTAACAAATTAAAGTGGCAATGTAAGTTGCAACAAGTTCATCGTTTTTAGATGCCAAATAGCTGTGTGATGATAAAACATACGTTTAGTCAGTATTGAACATTGCAAATAATTTGTGGTTAGATAAATGATATATGATTAGCATCATTGAAACATCATTACTTTACTCCAACCTATAATTCACTAAGATCATATTGCATTTGCTTGAATAATTGCTGTTGAAAGGGTTATTTGATTAACTACTTGACGCTAAGTACAACAGTCTTAGGAAATAAGCAATTTTTAAAATTGTAAGCGCAACGTTTACAGTTTACATTTTTATACAGACTAGCAAAAAAAGAAAAAAGACCTTACGTTTTCCCTCTTCTCCTTTTAGCCCCTTTTCTCCGTTTTCTCCTCTAACCCCTTTTTCTCCTTTAGGACCTTTCTTTCCGGAAGCTCCAGGACCTCCTGGAGGGCCAGGCTTCTCTAACGTGTATTTATCTATACTGCAAAACATGAGTTGAAACTAACACCTGCATGCAGTTTACCTATTCCAGTCTCTCCACGTGAACCTTTAGGTCCTACTATTCCTGGTAACCCTGGAATTCCTGGAATTCCTTGAATTCCTAAACAGCAGTAGGTTCCACAAAGACAATATTATAGTTTATCTTCCTTCTCATTTTGCGTCACCATCTCGTCCATTGACTCCTAAAAATGCATTTTTATTAATGCAATTTTTATTTATTTAATAAAATGTTCAGCGTAAATGTTAATGTTTCTAATTTCTGGTATCAAACTTTTATGAAATTATTTTGCCATTCCTTAGTAAATGATCTATCCTTGCGTTTTAGTTTATACGGAGTTGAATGTTTTGAAATTACCATCTCTTCCTGGAGGACCACGTGGGCCTGTAACAGCAGAAAATGACCAGCTAATTTTGATTAATGAAATAAGGTTGACCAGCTAAATTGATCTGCAACAGCAATCAACATACCAGTAACGCAATGTATTCGAAATTCTTCTTGCTTTGTTGTCTTTAAAAATCAGAAGAGAGTAAAACAAGGTTATATTATGATTAAGATTGCATAAAATATTTACTTGAGTTGGAGTGTTGCTGCTGCTGCTGAACACTCTCACGAGAAGAGATGTGCTTACAAAAACAAACGTCACAAAGTTACACATCCCAGCTCCCATTGAAACTGTCTTCTTTTCTGTACGACTACACAGTCTGCACTGCAAGTGCACTCTATATAGAATGTTCTGAAATCACATCGTCTAGTTATATATGTGTCGTAAAGCAAGTTTGTAGATGACGTAATAGGATATGAGTAAGCATTACCAATTAGCTTGCACAATTTGTTGCAATTACGACGTCATTGTCGTATTTTTAGTTTCAGCTGACTGGCTGCCTTCGCCACATGATGCAACCACAAACGGGGGAAAGCCTAGATATAGTCAAAGAATCTTGTCCAGACAACTTCCAGAGTTTGAACGCTGTTGGATTTTCAGACTTCACACTAATAACTCTTCTGTCTTGTTCTCTTGATCATGAGATTCCTAAACACGTTGACCAAGTCTCGAAGCGAGTCGCTGTGAGAAATGTCGAGATCTTGCTCAAACAGAGTGACTGAAAGCAATCGCGACTGCTCATTGCGAGTATCCTGTGAGCTCCGGCGAAAGTGAGTTTGAAAGGAAGCCCCATACAGGCAGCGAAGAGACCGTGCGAAATGGTCCCGAAGCTCTCGCAAGTGAGTTTTGCGGAGAATACTTAGCAGTGAAGAGAGAGTGTCAGGCTCTCACAAGCCGCAGACATTCAGGTACACACACACACACACACACACACACACACACACACACACACACACACACACACACACACACACACACACACACACACACACACACACACACAGACACACACACACACACACACACACACACACACACACACACACACACACACACACACAAACACACACACACACACACACACACGCCATTGCAATTCTAATTAAAGAAAGAAACGACAAAAGTCTCCTAGAAAGCACTAATATAATTAGATTAGCTCGTGGCAGACTTGGGCAATCTCTGTTTCTGCTCTGCTGCCTCTCTAATACTTTGATCTCCAGATAACCATGCACTGACTTACATTTTCATCGCACCGTGGATCAAGAAAGTCAAAATATTATATACAGGGTAACACAAGGTCGGCTTTCAGGATTGCATCAGCATTCACGTGCCTCCAACTCCTAATTAGATAACTGTGGGGATGCCCTTTTAACCAAGTAATCTCCAAAGCTGCGTGTGACAGTAGTCTGTTGGTAGATAATTATGCTTTGATATTTTACACGTCCTTTAGTTATCAGTCAATTCAATGCCTCAAGTTTGTTTTATTAATTAATTAAAGTGTTTTCAATGAGAAAGAGTAGTCTTACTTGGTTTTGTTTTCCCTCTCGGAGAAGACGTCAAATTAGAAACACGGTAAAGCATCAAGTCACTTTTAATAATAAGTCAACTGCAAATCTCAGCGTTAGCCACCGCGATATCGTGAGTGGGATGGACTAATTTGCGTAAGATGCAAAGAAAAACAGGTGCAAGGTTGGAACATGATGGGAGTGAGGTGTATGTATACAGGTGTTAATTAATTAGACCGAGACAAGTTAGACATCGATGGTTTACTTCTGTGTGTTAGACTAAATGATGATTCAATAAGTTCACTGTTCCGTCTACTTTCCTTTTTCTTGCTTCTGTGGACTTTACGTAGCCAAGCAAGTTACAAGCATCCGACACAGTGTCACTTTAGCAGTCCGTTTAAATTGCAAGACAGATTTTTATATTGCAATGTTGACACCGTCTGCAATCTTGCACAATACTCATGTGGGAAACCCGTATACTCATTACGTGGTAACAGAGAAATCTTGACTGAGAACTGCAAAACAGATTCTGCCCGTCTTGTACGTATACGACTGGCTAGAGCAGTAATATACGTGCACAGAGGTATGTATACTCTACACTTTAGACTCGAACCTCGTAAACCGATTAGCGCTACAGCAACCTGATATCCATTTGCGATCATTACACTAAGAAGCTTCATTTCGAACGTGGATTATATCTAGGATTCTCTCGAAGTACATTATAATCATGCAGTTTTTGTCGGAGTGCGAGCATGCACGTGTGAAATACCTCGATTAAATATTTCTTCTATTACTGATGGCTCATGTTGGTTTGTTATAAAATGTTACAGTTGAACAGGTAGACACTGAGCAGAACGTGCTGTTTCTTTAAAAGCTATATCAATTAATTTCTCTTTTGTATGCTTTCTATTGTATTCGAGTGTATATCAACTACTTATATGAACCGTAGCCTTCGGATCAGTCTCAATGCGCGTTGATGTGATTGAATATTCTGTAAAGGCAAAATAGCAAGAAGGCTGTTCACGAAATAAGCTATATATATATATATATATATATATATATATATATATATATATATATATATATATATATATATTATACATATGATAGCATAGTCCTCATTAGTGGGCCAAACGTGTACTGACATAGTAGTGAAGGCAGGGTAATGTGTTAGGTAAGAAGGCATGGTCTGTAAGTGAAATTAATCCTCCAAAGAAAACCCACAGTGAATTAGATCTATGCAGCTACGTCTCTAGTATACACAAGAGTAACAGAACCAATGATGATAATGATTGGTTCAGATCCATTCGCCGTCCTTCTTACGGGCAAGATACTGTAGCATTCTGATGGAAAAAATTCAGTCTGAACGTCTGGAAGTTCGAGGCCAAGTGACTCGTCGACTTGACTGTAACGCAAGTGACCCTCCAAGTCCAGCTGCAGCCGTATCCTTTTACGTGTTTACCTACATCTGCATGGTACATACAGATCGCCTTAGCACGACGATTATTTTTGCGTGACAAAACTGTTTCTCATGACGTGGTGAACGACAGAAACGACCCGTTTCGTGAAAGCGATAGTGACGAGGAAGACGACACTGTCTACGTAGACGATGCAATGAGACGTTCCTAGGAGTCTTCTCTGGCGATCCTCCAAGACAAAAAGTAACAGGTGCAATATACTACGTTGTGTTGTAATGTTCAGTACATAGAATAAGTGAACCACTGTTATAGGCAGTGGCGACGGAACTGGGGGGGCCGTGGGGGCACGTGCCCCCACAAAATGCTCTCCGTTATCCATGTCATCTTGGCTGGTCAAGCTATTTTGGTAAAATCTAAGTATGTTTTATGTTGCTTAGTATTCCTAGGCATAGAGTTAGCAGTGTTCTTGGATTTCTATGGCCTGACAAACCGTTGTGCCCCCCTCACTCAGCAGAGGCTTCCTTCGCCTATGATAGGTAAAATAAACTCGCCTAGACGTGGACACTTTTCAAAGTAATTGGAATGGTTCTGATCAGAAGCCTTAAGACAATCTCATTTAGAGACGCAATTTACCCTTGGCTTTTTATGTTTACGCAGGCTCACTCTCCAGTCTGTAGCTATTTGTAGAGTTGCTATTATTCAACTAGAACTTGACGTACTACATAGGTTGATATTAACTCTACTATCTCTAATGTGGACATTGGTGTTTACTCACTATGCCAACGATCTATTACGCTAAATATAACAGAAACTTTTTTTCGTGTCTCTTAGGCGTCTATGCAGTCTGGACCGCTCCAGAAATTACTATGTTCTGGCATCCCATCGAGCATGGCACACCAGAAGTGGAACCATCGACAACACCAGAGATTGTCGCAGTCTATCCATCTCCATTTCTCTTTCTCTGAGTCTTGGTAGTACGACTGACTGCAACCGCTACAAAAACAGTCATCCTCTTCACTGTTATAGGCCAAACTAATTGCATGCGTTCTCTTGGATTTCCCTGCTGGGAGGCGGGTTTCTTGACGCTGTCGTTTTCTTTTCTTCACCATTTTCTGTACGTCCTTATACTTGGGGGTTTGGTTTTAATCGATCTGCAGTGAGGATTTTACCTGCATGAGATGGCAGAAGTCGTCTGTCTCTTGCGTTCTGTCCTCGTGTTGAATATAAGTCATATCGCCAATAAAAAATTTGCAAAAAAAGTAGCGTATCTCTCTCTCCCTCTCCATGGGTGTCTGTTGAGGAAAAGCAGATGTTGCCTCTGTTTGGGGCTGGGACTGAGGCTGTTCAAAGATTGATGGTTGTAGCTTTGATGCAGGTATAGCCGCTGAGGACAGAAAATGGATTCCTGCTTCACGAAACCCACTTATAAGATATTCTGGAAGCGGGTGCACCCAGTGCTTGACCGATAGACCTGGGAATGTAGACCTGTCTACCATGGCAGCTTTTCTGCGTTGCTTGTACTGTTGCAGAATTGACCTCCAATAATTTTTAAGGGACCGAGGATGCCGACATCGAGTGGTTGTAACACATGCATTGCGTGTGCTGGGAGACAGTAGATAATGACACCGATATGTCTCGCCTTCTCTATCATTGCAAGACTGTAGTGGAAATTGTGCCCATCAAGCAGCAGCACAACGTGAACTGTTAGAAGTAGATCTTGAACACTTGGGACAAAACTTGTATTGAACCATTCAGCAAAGTTTGCCTTTTCCATCCATCTAGATGATGACATTGAAAAGGCTACATTTTGAGGTGCATTTTGCATCCACTTCTGGCAACGGTTTTTGCCTTTGTAAATGATGAGGGGTTGTAGAATTGTGCCTGCATACAAACCATGGGGACAAATATTCAAGATGACTACTTTGCTCTGCGTAGCTGCAGCCGATCCACTGTCCAAAACAGAAATTATTTCTTTGCCTCAGCCTCCTTGCACATTATATCCAACTGGAGTACCTTTTTAGCAAGTACCTTGGTTACAGTGACCGAGATAGCAAATCCCGACTCATCACAATTCCACAGACGGCATGCCAAGTCTACCCGATGTTCCAAGCCCTTTTCTCTCAGGCATTTTAGCAGTCCTTCATGAAGTTGTTCAATTGTCTGTCTGCTTGCTGCTTTGGCTCTAGCTTTTACTAGGTGTTCAGGCTTTCTAGGTTTCATTTCTGGCCATCTCTTCATGAAGCCTGCCCACCAGCCTTACCCAGAGCAGCCACTTCGAAACTGATTGAGCCTGCTGTGTCTTTCAAGAAAAGACCTGATGATGCAGTGATATACCTAGTGTCAGTGCAAGGAATCCATTTCTAGACTATTCTTATTTAATGTGTACAGTACCTCGTTTACAGTAGCTCCTGTTATGCCATATCCTGTCTCAGCAAGGACTTGGCAACACCTCACTATTTCTTTCTCCTCACTACTGCTGAACACTGTTGGCCGACCCTAGCTCGCTGTTTGGTAATGCTTGTGTGATGGTTATGCACTGTACTTTGCACAAGGTAACCTGTTTGCAGCTTCTCTGCAGCTAATGTCT
The DNA here is from genome assembly GCF_963422355.1 of Corticium candelabrum. NCBI lineage: Eukaryota > Metazoa > Porifera > Homoscleromorpha > Homosclerophorida > Plakinidae > Corticium > Corticium candelabrum. The sequence continues at coordinate 2,691,574 of NC_085090.1, forward strand.
ACAGCAGCTACAACGGTGGTAAGTGTAGGGTAGATTTGAAAGTTGTTGCCGGAAGGTGCTACTGTGCAACTTCACAGGCCCGCCCACTCTTTGACCTACCTCTAATTTTAGCTGCTGCTCATAGAGGTGAATACAGAAATCTGCTTGGTACACTTATTCTCAAGATAGAGTAAGGCATATGCTGTCCAACCAACGTTCAACGGCGATTTCTTGCGTTGAGTACATAACGCTGCACGATTCTTACGATTTTACGTTGCCAGGATAGTCGAGGCTACTGTCTAAACATACGGGAAAGAGCGAGACAACGCGGCGTCAACTGGGAGAGTGTCCTATTCCGAGAAGTTAAGACGCAGTGCTTTCTACTACAACAAACCGCGCCGAGCTTGATGACCAATTCGTTCGGTGGTAGGAGGTAAAACTTCAACTATCCACCTTTAGGCGGTGTCCACGTATAGGCGACTTTATCCTACTGTAGTGTGTACAGTCGCTGCTGGAGAAGCAATGGAGCTCGTCACTTAAAAGACCCGGAATGAGACTTCAGGTATACACAATTGCTTCATTTTTCCTGCTTGAAATAGAGGAATGTGTTACAGAAGTGAGCGTGATAACTGCAAGAGGCACTGCAGCAGCAGCAGCAGACATTTCCTTGCTGGTAGGTGGTAATGTCTTCTAGAAAGTGCAATATGGTAGATCAACTCGTGTAAACTGATGACTGTACAGGAGACACTGCACCTAAAGAGGATAAACAGGCAGGCAAAGACGAAATTGAAGATGCAATTGAAGATGCAATCGACCCAAACGTATTTTCTGCAACAACATTTGATTGTGGTGATGGACAATGTAACTTCTTCATGATTAGACTTTATGGATTACAGTAGAGATGAATTTTTTGAGTACAAAGAAGACAAATTGAAGGTATAAATGATGCTCAAGGGCCAGGAAACTTCTGTAGGTATAATATTTAAAATATTGTAAATGATTTCTTTTAGATAAATTTCTAGACAACTCGACGGGCATATATTCACCATGCATATCACCACCTCCTGAGTCAATTACTGCATCTCCTTGTCACTCTGCCTCACAGCACTCTTCTTCTGTGTCTGTACTACCAGTATTATCACCACCACCTGCCATGGATTCATCATCCCTTTCTCCAATTCTCACATCCCAACCACGTACCTCTACATCTACACAACTACTTCTAGTTCTTCCACCTGCCGGCTCTTGTTACTATCCTGCTCTCAGACCACGTGCTGCTGGTCAAGCTTGTGCTGCTGATCAATGTGCTGTTTCTGTAACTGTTTCTGCTTTGACTGTTGAACCTGCTACTGTTTTTGTTCTACCTGTTGCCATCACTCAACCGGCTGCTGTTGATTTTCCAGTCACTAAACCGACCATTCAACACATTTCTGTTCCGATCACTCAACATGTCCAAGCTGCAGCACAAGCCACTGGCTCGGTGACCGATGTCCCGAGTACATACCAGCTCAAATGGAACAAAATTGAAAATTTACAACCTATTACACCACAGTCTGGGCCAGCTGCCGGGCAACATTTCATGACATCCACAGCACTCCACTGTCAATTTTTGACAAGATATTCGATGGTGACGTATGGCAATTCATGCCTAACCATACAAACAACTATGCCAATTGGATAAGAGCTCAAAAACCTGGCTAACGCAAATGCTCATGGAATGATGTGACAGTGGAGAAGCTGCGATGTTACGTTGATCTTGTCATCGCAATGCGAATCGTCCGAATGCCAACATTACGGGCAACAAAGATACAAATGGTTGGAGAATGGAATTGCTGACATCATGCCAAGGCACAGGTTGCAAACCATTTTCCGACATTTCCATGTCTGTGACAAGACCAAGGAGCCACCACATAATTCCCCACAATACGACAAGCTGTATAAAATCAGATCCTTTAGTGACCTTCGGGCCAGCAAACACCAAGCACTCTTGAACATCGACCTAGAGGTCACTATTGACGAGGCCATGGTTCCTTACAAGGGCAACATCGGATTTAAACAATACATGAAAGATAACCAAAGAAGTGGGGAATCGAGGTATGGACTTTGAGCGATTCTAGAACCGGTTACGTCTATCGCCAGCTCGTTTACACCGGTAAACGCATCGACGGTGCCACCAAGCAGGGTAGCCTGGGCAATAAAGTTGTCTGTGGACTTCTCAAAGAATTTGAGGGACAGGGACATCGACTATACACAGACAATTTCTATATGAAACCCGATCTGTTTCTTCAACTTTTCGACCACGGAATATACACATGCGGCACCATGAGAAAGTACAGAAAGGGGTTCCTTCAAGAGCTGCAACTAACACCAGCCCAGGAGAGACGCACAGAGATGGGTAAAATCGACTGGAATGTTTCCTATCGTCTTCTCTGTGTCACGTGGATGAACAAACTGTTGGTGAGAGTGATCTCTACTATCGATCCTCTCAAAAATAACGACCATTGGAGTCAAATCAGAATATCTAATGAGAAAGAACGCATAATAGTTGACTGTCCGGTAGCAGTCAGAGACTACAACATCTATATGAGAGGTGTTGATAGAGAAGATCAACTCATCTCTCTCACAACGCGGGCCGGCGGACCAAAAAGTGGTGGAAACGGCTGTTTTGGCACAATCTTGAGACGCAGCTCCTCAATTCCTATGTCCTGTATAAGGGCATAGTGAATAATAAAGAGCCGTTCCTCCCCTTCAGATCACGTCTTTTGGAAGAACCGATTGGATGTAGGTCATATAGTTTTCTATATGACCTCAACTAAGGAGAGGACGGCCTCAACTGTATGAAACACCAAAACGCCTCAACAAGACGCTGCCACACCTCCCAATGACTAGTGAAAGACGAGTATGCCGTGTATGCACAAAAACAGTACAAGCAGATAAGCAACGAGCACGTACTGCAAGGAGGGTAGAAACAGATTGTTTGGAATGTGATGTAAACTTCTGCCATACTGGTAAACGACATTGTTTTTATAAATATTATACTGAACCACAATATTGGTTGTAAACATCTATTTCTTCTAATAGTTACTTGTTGTAACTTTGATGAAGTTTGAAGTTGAGGTAGTTGTTTGTTATAAATATAGTAAATATAGTAAATGTTCACCTTGCTGTCAACCATTCGTTTAACCAGGAATATGCCATTCTAACTACTTTAGAAATTGAGAAACTGCAAGTTGCAAAAACTATGGTAGAATCACTGGTGCAAGACTCACTTTTGCTGATACTAGACCAGATTCGACGGACTGATACATTGGATGTCCAGGCATGTTTTCACTATTCTTCAGAGGAACATTGCGTTTCTACAATTGAATTAAATCCAATAAAATCTGCAGATTCTACCCTCCTGATTAATATTTTACGATGTTGTAGTGATGTTTTGAAATTTTCTTCACGACAGTCTTCCTAGAGGTTAATCACTCTAGTCATAAATTATCAACTCTTATTACAAATGTATCTATTGTGGTAAAATACAGTGACAAACTTCTACAACATATTATAATATTATTGTTACTATTAATCTGTATATTGCAAAGAAACCACAGTTATTGTGATGGGTAGTCTTCCTAGAGGTTTATCACTCGAGTCATAAGTTATCTGCTATTATTAAAATTTATCTATTGTAGCAAAAAGCAGTGACAAAACTTCTACTGTACAAATCATTGTATTACTTTCTTGTAACTGTTCATTTTAAAGGCGCATGTGGCAACTTTGAAATGTGATTATCAGAAAAAGTGTCAGGTATTGCAAAATACACTGAGATACAAATGCAAAGGATAAATTTTACATTGAGAATTATCAGACAAACACCAAATCGAGCCTGGGAAAGAAAATGAACAAGTGGACGTAAAGCTTAAACAAATATCAGGAGCGCCTTAAATGTCTTGTGTCCAAGCAACATTCATTTCTGTGGTGACAAACTCATTCTTGAAATGATTTAGTCAACTGTTAACTTTAATTAAAGACACAAAATTCTGTAGCAGTCAATACACAACAAAACAAAAAATATTAAATTTTTATCTTGAGACAGAAAGCTGGCTAAAATGTGATTGTTAGCTTTGCCACTTGTTATTTTGTATTATTTGCATTGGTCACCAAGCACTAAGCTTAAGTTAAAACTGTAGTAGTAGCAATATAAATCATAATGTGTTATTACTATTATTTTAATTAAGCAATGCAAAATGACCACGTGAAAGTACCAGCCTCTAGCTCTATACCTCATAATTACCTCAACTCGTGAACCAAAACACATTGATTCAGAGTCAGATACATACATACACACACTGAGGAATAGAACAAGCCAACAGACTAAAATCGTAAATGAAGAAACACAAACCAACACAATGAATCACAAAACAGTGTACTACAGTATTAACTATTCCAACTTAAAACCGTGGTCCATTTAATCCAACATGCTGCACTGCTGGTCTCCAGTCATATTGTAGCTGCTCCGACTAGTGCAAGACCAAACATAGTATTGTGAGAGGTAGGTATAGACTACGGAATCAGTACACTGAGTAAACTTGCTCAACATATCCAAAACATTCAGCTAAGAATTGGATGTCAACAACAAACCCAGAGACAAGCGAACCGCTCGACAAATTGCCTGTTCACGCTCTTGTACATACATAAAAATTGCAAAAATTATTAAAAACCATTCAACTGTATAAGCAACCAGTGTTCTACAGATAATAAATTAGCAAAGTCGTAGTAAGAAAATACCGACTCACAGAAGCTCCCGATTTTCTGCACACTCTAGAACAAATGCATGATGACACCACCTTAAGTAACTAAGAGTCAGCTTACAGCCATAGTTTAACAAACAATTTAATAAAAAAAACCCTTACAATATATGTAACTAAGACGTTATTGTCTGGTCTGTTAATTCATAAAATCTACCATCAATATGCTAAGAAATGCCCATTAAGTCTCAAGGACGTACAAACATGGCACTACTAAAACTGTATATCCATAAGTCAGTATAGCAAACCATTTCCACTAAAGTTCGTACAAAATTTTTGAGAAACATGAAAAACTCCTAAAAATTGGTGTAGTAAAGCTTTTACCAATTATGAATATCATTAATTAGCTCTTGTCAATTCATAGCCACGTCAGGAAACATCTATTCAAACCAACCAAGCACACATTTAGAATTATAGCTATTTCTCGTTGTTCACATAACTGATCCAATAACTAGCCATATCTATAGACATCTTGCATCAAAGAAGCCACAAGAACAGATCAAATAAAACATAATGCATACATAAATAACTTAAATTAATATAGGCTACATCTAAATGTTATGAATTGTTTGTGTACTAAATTAAAAGTTGGAGTGCTGTTACCAAGAGTTTGAAGGTCAGAGTAATACGCTTTGCAGTACTACTCGTATATATATATATATATATATATATATATATATATATATATATATATATATATATATATATATATATATATATATAAAAGTTCAGTATCCAGCCTAATGCTATAATTAGATGAAGCAGATGACCAAATACTCGCGTAATTAACTAGGTGTTACGTATCGTGTCAGGGGCGTACGAAACAAAAAGTGACTGATCCGGCCTAACGCGCGCTAATGGGTGGGGCAACGTTGAGCGCGCTAGTAGATGGGTAGGGCAACAGTATATCATAGCTCACATCTCTCACACTTCCCGAATCCGGGTCTGTTAGTCTCGCAGTTCAGTACTTCAAAGTATGGAAAGTAATGGTCTGGCTGCACGAGGTGATGCCACAATCACCAATATATTACTTATTTGATCGGCTATACCCGTAAAGCGGAAGTTGATGCCATTGAGCATCTGGCGAAAGTGGTCTTTTCGAATATTGGTCTGGCAATGGCCGGACCAGACGGACCGCGTCCTACGCCTATGCGTGTTGCCTTGCTCTGGTTCTTGAAAGCATATCCGCTGTGTAGTCCAAGTCACTGTTAATCACTCGATCCGCCCTCGTAATTCTCCGAATTGTTAATCATTGGACAATAAGCGCAGCGCATTGGAATTACAATTAGTTATTAGGAGTCTGCGTATGCCGTTACTCTTTTCTAGACGGTTTTCGCGGCGTCTAACTGGAGTGAGGATGACAGTTACGATTAGTTTGTTAGTGGCACAGTTGCTTTCTATTTTAGTAGAATACCTGGACTACAAACTGGTTTGTTGTTTGAATCTTTGCCATCCACGCAATGGTTTGTCGGTTAATGGTTCTTTAGCTAAGTAGGTGCATGTGTCTTCCTGTACGTGGAAGCGCTATTTGGGTAGAGGAGACCGATCCTACTTATTTGTCTACTACTGTCTGTTCGCCATAAGCGTGAACTTTGAAAATCATTAATATCTCTGCTGTTTAGTGGACTTTCGCGATGATCTCGGTATCGTTAGAAACCGCTAGGTCTGGCATTTCTGTTTATCAAATTATCTAAGCTCTTTCTACAAACGAAACGGAAGGATAGTACTTGTGCATATCAAACACAAACGGGTGGAGCAATGGCTATTATCCAATTATCTTGTAAGACCAACGGATCAGCAACTGGAACCATTTAAGATAATTGGTATAACATGGTCCAACTGGGGCAGCTCTTAGTGCTCTAATGTGCACACCTGGCGTGACCTCTACTTCATTACTCACTTCCGAGTTCACGCTTATGGCGAACAGACAGTAGGTAGACTCTAATCAGGTTTTAATTTGTTACTGGTCATATATCTATGTAAGGAATCAGCTGTGATACAAATATAAATAGATAGTAGTGTAGACACTTGATATAATCGTTAATGACATATTTTGGATCTGTGCAACGAGAATACCTATGCTATATCATCAAATTATCAGAATTGACGAATTCTTTTGCTCAAGCTACAAGAAAACCTATTGATTGAAAGGGGATTGTCTACGAAAGATTAGTCTTGACATATATAACCACCTATTCTTGACTTGAAGAAAACTACAACTCGATAAATATGTTAACAGTTCAAGGGCGCAGCCAGACAAATTCACATGCTGCCAGTGAAGATTCTCTCTGAGAGGGGTGTGGAAAGCTGTCTTCACCTCCTGGGCCACGACTGTCGGATTGCAAGTGAATCAGCGGCTGGTGAGCCCACGTTGTATTACTTAATTAAGCGTCAAACACGTTCTGCAACTAGCTTTCAACCTCAAATTAAAATTATTTTATTACTGCTCAGAGTCTAGAAATGAATATGCTTATTAACGCTATTGATTCCGGTCTTACATAATATTTGGTTTTGCGAACCGCTGTTACACTGTTAAAACAAAGGTGTTCTACAAACACCAAATTACGTGCAAAGATGCTGTCGCTACACTGACACTCGCAAGTGTGCAGGAAAGCACCACAATCTGGTGTGAAACTGTTACGCCATTTCATGGTACTTAAAAGAACCTTCGTTTAGTGTTACAAAAACACCAGAAAGGTGCTTATCTTATTCTTTTGTAGGCTGCTATTAGCACCATTTTCTAAACGCGGTCTGGAGTCCGCGGCCAACGGTTCTAACACGTGCACATTAGAATAGATTTTAATACCATTGCTTGTATTTACTTTAAACATTTAAACCAAAAATAGTGAGTCAACGCACTAAACACAAAGCAAAACAAAA
>NC_085090.1:2701728-2786728 GCF_963422355.1 Corticium candelabrum
TCGTCAGGAATCAATGATGCAAGCCGTGGTTCAACCAGTACTCATCATTTTCTTTCAGGGTTAGGCGAGGTTATGGAGGATTAGGGATGGTTAGATTAGGTTAGTACACTGTTTACAGTTAGGCGGAGCACCCAAATTAGTCAGCGTAAGTGAACCACTCGCTACTAACAGCAGCATCAAATTAATTAATTAATTAATATGTCATAATTACTGTTACCAAATTATATTGCTAACCATACACTATGACACTGTTTCAGTTAGGTGAAGCACCCAACTTAGTCAGGGTAAGTGAACCAATCGCCACTAATAGCAGCATCCAAATAAGATAATTAATTAACTAATCATAACAATACATTAGAACACTGTTCAGTCAGGTGATGCACCCAATCTAGTCTCGATAAGTGATTCACTCATCAGAAACTGGAGTGACATATTTTTGCTCTTCTAGTAGTACAAGAATTGCTCTAAATATAATTAATTAATTAAAATAAATTTAACTCTAATTTAAAATTGATTAATTAATCCACTATTTATACATTTAGTCTACTAACTCAATCATATTAGGCCACTCCAATATGATTCATTGTTTCCCATTTCCCGCCCGCGTCCTTTTTGGGGACCGCATGCTTATTTGATGAAGTGCATGCTTATTTGATGAAGTGTCTACTTTTACGAGCACGTGACAGAATCACCTGGCTCAAAATGGCGGTCGTGAATGTTCCGTGCTGTGGTTGTCGAGGAATCTCCTTTCAGTGCGTGTAGTGTAGGCATCACACACGAATGCAGTGTGTACATCTCGCAAAGAAGGAAGGTAACACCGTAGACGAAAACGGACGGCTAGCGTAGCCCGCGGCGAGGCGCAATCCGTTTTCCACCAACTCCTAGTTTGCAAGTTGGGAAGTTGAGAGCTATACACATGACAATTATTACTGTAAATACTGTACCTCTGCATCACGGTCTTTTTCCGTAATGTCGCCGGCAATCCACGCTCAGTCACTCCCACGTAAGTATACGAGCCAGGTAGGGCGCGTTTCCACTAGTGCCTAGACCGGTTTAACAAGTGGTTTAAGCTAAACTGGTTTAAGAATTCACTTGTTTCCACCTGCACTAAACCAGTTCTAGTTTAGACCTAAACCGCTTTCCTAGACCCACTTCAAAGTAGGTTTAGCAAAGTGGTTTAGGTTTAACTGTCAAGTGACAGTAGCGCGCTTGTTTAGATGGCTTCCCACAATGTCGTTTTGATGATATTGACTATTTTGCTGGGATAGGATTGCCCTAAAAGATGTAAGGGTCGTTAACTAGGGGAAAGAATCAGTAGCTATGGAGAGAGACAAGACGGTGTTTTTGGTCATCGTCATGCAAATTCCTACTAGCAGATGCTGAATCAGTGAAAACCAACAGTTGCTCTGACTCGGTGTCAAAGCAGCCCAATACTTCAAAATAAAGCGTTCCTAGACTGTTCATTTTGCACATCCCGGATGTGCAAGTTACTAGTGGAAACCGTCGCTTTCTTGAACTGGTTTAGTTCTTAAACCCATTTAAGCTAAACTAGTTTGGGGTGCAGGTAGTGGAAACACGACCGTAATGTGTTATTGCTACACCTTCTGGCGTAAAATTTGCACCGTAAAATTAAAATTTGCAAAATTTTACATCCTCAGTAATAGCACTGAAAGGTGTCACTAGAGCACTTTAGTTCTAACAGTGAGTAGGAGTCCAACTTTACACTTGGTGTAAAGCACAAACAAGGGCTAGAATAGCACTCGGAGGTGTAGCTAGAGCACTTCATTTTTAACAGTGTAGAAGAGACAAACGTGTATCGATCAAGTCTCGCTTTGTGTACTCTAGAAGATTAGCGACGAAAGAGGGTTTGGTCTGTTTGCCATCTGCGTCAAAATTTAACGTAACTCATTAGGCAACATGATCCATTTGGCAACAAAACCAATTCGGCTACACTCGTACCAAGTCCTCCTCTTCGCGCGCTTTACGTGTTTTGTCACGTGGTTTTCGTTCCACTTGCCAGGAGAACATGACACATTTGGCAACATAAACTCAATTTGCATATTTGGCTACATAAACTCTAATAGAGCACTTTTCTCAACTGCGCCATAAACCTCAAGCCGTGAACGATGAAGAGTTTGTGTGAGGTCCTGGTTACTCCCCTGGTTCTAATTTAGTTAAGAACACGACGATTGATGTCGTTATATCAACACGTAATCAGCTCTTGCGTCAGCAGTACGACGCCACAGTGTAAGAACGGAATGAGTTGTATTGGACAATTCTATACCGCACTAATATATTGATCGTCCCGTGTAACAATAGAACATTACATAACATTCTGGTGTCCGAGACCGTGGGAGTCTATAATCTAATTGTACTGTTGCAGCCTCATTTTCATATCGTAGCGTTCGATTGCCAATTGATCAACTAAGTGAAACATAGTCTTTGATGTCCTCTGAGTGTCTGCTTGCATACGGCGTCGGTAGTCACCAACCTATTTGTGCTTTCGATTCTAGCTAATAGCGTTACACGGCTGTAGATCGAAGTCACATGCACCGCTGCATCTGACCCTGGACGGTTGGGTGAGCCTTGATGCTATAGACACGATAGTTTACATTCGATTCAATGCCTGACTTTTTGTGTTTAGCGGCACGTCATGAGTAGAGGGCGTGGCTTCACGTGATGCTGTTGTTTACGAATGACGACGGAAGGTCAGAATCAGAACACGTACGATATCATGTCACTATAGTCACGACATTTTTAGTCTATGCCATTGACTGAAAGTTGTACACGTCGTGAGTAGGTACAGTGCGTGGCTTCATGCACTCCTTTGTTGTTGTTTACCATCTACAAATGACCATGGGAAGGTCAGAATTAAACACGTATTACATAACACGATATCGTATCGCCTCCTCTAAGAGCGAGCAGCCGTTACTCTGCATGACCATATGTAGAGCATGCCGGGTTGGCTTGAACTTACTAATTATGTAAATGCAAATTGAGAACTAAGAAGCGGCTAAAACGACGCTACACTCTGAGAGTGATCCTTATTTAAGGAGATCAAATCAAAACGATACATCATTTACGTCTGTTTTCTCTAGATCAACTGATGACAAAGCGATTGTCATTGATGCGTCTATTTGCCTTTATCTTTCTCCTGGAAAGTGCGAGGAGCCAAGCCTGTGACAGGAGTTCGACATACGATTATAGGACGTTCAACTGTCAGGATGGAATCTTCTACAACGCGATGCTGACGCCCTCTGCGATCTTGGACAACGCCCACGTTGGACAGGTGTACTCACTAACTGCCACCGGAGAGATTTTGTTTGGCACAGGCACATCTAAATCTACCCGTCTTCTACGCATACCACTAGCTAAAGCAGGTCAACTCAATCAATTTCAAACGATCTCGGTAGATGTTACCTTCTCACACAAAAATCCTACGTCTCCAACTACAGACATGGATCTAGCCGTGTTTCTGTCGGATGGAGTTTCTGCCATTGGGTTTCGGAGCCACGACAAATTAAACTTTCGCGATCACTGTCCTTTGTGTGCTTGTGAAGGAGTAAGTGGACACAAGATGTCAGCATTGTCTTGCAATAATATTAACAAAGGAATAACATCCAACCCAGCCACAGTCCATACTCTGCACTTTAGAATCGATCCACAGCGACCAGCAACAGCCGCCGGTTACAGCAATGTGATGTCAGTCTATCATCAGTACAGCAAAAAGCTTCACCTCGAACGTGGGTTATATCTGGAATTATATCGTAACGATCCAGGAGAGACATACATTCTCAGCTTTATTAGAGCGCAAGCGTATGCAGAATGTCTCACGTAGGCACTACTGCCATGCCTGACATATAAATGATGAAAGGGTCGAACCATGTAAGGTTGAGTATAGATAGACACTGCATGTAGTTGCGGAAAGTGACGTTTCTAACAACACTAACTGTTAATTTAGAAACATTTTAGATGCACGTGTACATGTGTAATGTCTTATACAGATAAATTGTCGTTGACTGTGTAACTGAATGGTACACATGCACTCTTGCACAGCCAATGAACAAGCAATTTGTTCTCAACGAGCGTATATATTAAAGCCAAACAGCCAATCGTTGCCTTATAGAACAACTTGTAGGCATTACAAGACACAAAAAACATAACTGTTTATTTTGGTTGGAATAGCCACAAAACCAGAAATACGTGAACAAAAAACACGTTGTGTGCATTGTTGGTTCAAATTTGTGCTAGAATCTTATACTGTTTGACCTATAAGCAGTCCATGTACCTCCCCATTCCTCCTCAATCATGTATCAATTAATAAATTAACATACCATTTTGTTACAGCTGAAAAAATTAACACACCATCTTGTTACAGTTGCGGTAATTATGCATGGCAATGGAGTAAATTGTAGCACTAGGCTAAATATAGTGGCTCCAGATAAAGGAAATTAATAATTAATAGAATAGTTATAAGATAGCCAATTTTAACAGAAATAGCGAGAGAATAGACTGTCCCAATAACATTTGTATAAAAGAATCAGACAATGATGTTTAATTAACCCTGAATATTGGTTGAAAGACAGCATTAATTTGTGTTTTTTTGAAAAAGTAGATAGTGTATTAGGAATGATTATGGGCATTCATGGGTTTTGGTAATAAAGTAGCTAATATATTTTAAGAAAAGGCACCCTTAAATTGTTTGCAACATGTTATTTGGTTTGATTGGAATATACGTAAGTAGATAAAAGAAGGAATGTTATGGAATCCATGGGCAAGAATTTTCTTACTACACGATGAGGTAATATCTACATAGTCTTTTAGCTTGTATAACATAAAGCACAAGTATAGGTTATCGTATGATGAGCCTGCTACAGTATTGGCGAAGTTACGGTTACTGGCGCGAGAGCGTGGTTATCTCCTGAGGCTACCATAGTCACGTTACGTGTTTAAGTATAAGTGAGTGCGGCAGTAACAGGGAGAAATTTACACACTTGATGTGAAATATCTTATAGATACCACCTGATCGCACATCACGTGATCATGGTATATATGCGTGTTTGATAGTTGTGAGTTTTTGTGGTGGTATTTCATCTGAATTGGAAGGATACTGTGTCTCAGCTGCTAGTAGAAATATTATTTTACGTATTATTGAAAAGAATCCACATCACAATATTGAATTGACGAGTAGTCAGTATGAGTAATCAGTATGAGTATCTGGTCGATCCTTAGATCTCCCTTTATGCATATCCGGTCGATCCTTAGATCTCTCTTTGTGCAGGAAAGCTTCTAATCGGATCAATAATAGGGGCGATCGACGTCAGCACTGTTTAAATTTTCAGCAAGTTGAATGAGCATTCAGGGTTGTAAATTAAATGTTTTTACTATTTTAAATAATATTTTAAACTCAAACTGTCTGTAAAGCTGCTGTAGGGTATAGTCTTGCAAAGTTCTAGAAACGGCTTCTAATCGGTATGCAGTACGTAGCGCATGCATGCAGAGTCATCTACATATTAGAGGCTCTGATGTAGAGTGATTTTAAGACAAAATTTGTTGGGTCGCCATGTGGGTTTTGTAATCTCATGAAATTAAAGTTGTCTGCATGGCCAATCTTGAGCATGATGTCAAAAAATTCCCTGGCGCGCATGCACTCGTTTCATCATGCAGACACACTTGAAAGAAATGTACAGAAGAGAAAAGCTTTCAGTCTTCCTTGATGACTGATGGACTTGAATACATACTGAGATTCTGTTCTCTATACGTTTGATATGTCATAGAAGCACACGTGCAGCAAAGCTTGGCTCCTGCAGTCATTCAATTCTGACGACTAATCTGTTACAAGAGGATTCTGCAAGTGCCACGAAATTGTGTGTGTGTGTGTGTGTGTGTGTGTGTGTGTGTGTGTGTGTGTGTGCGTGCGTGTGTGTGTGTGTGCGCGCGCGTGTGTGTGGATATTTCTTCAACAAATGAAACACCTGCTGCCCGACAATCACTATTCTGCATCGCCGCTTTGCTTGTTCTTGATTATTGTATACATAAACTATGTCTGTACATTTTAGTTATATAAATATATACTAAATAAATGTCTTTGCGTAATTTGTAGTAGTCTACTTGTTTTGGCTGCACTTTTGTTGCTAGGCTACTAAACTTGCATGTGTTTACCTGTATCCAGTATACTTGCGAGACCTATGGCTACTAGAGACCAAGAAGTTGCTCAACTTTGTGTTACAGAACGTTTAGTTCTCTTAGAGACACTACTTCAGTACTGACATCGGTGGTGCTCACCATCGTTTTGTGTCAACTCATTCTGCATCAGTCTTGATTGCAAGAGCTAGAGAAGTTCATGAAAGATTCAATTGCTATTCTCAAAATGCGGCGCCAAACTACAAAAGACGTCCAATTACCTGATCACGACTTGCTTTTGCGTTTCACAAGAAATAACGAAAGTATTGAGGGTGTACAAATACCAGCCGACAATTTTGGTAAAATAGCAGAGCAACAAGAAAGATGAATAAGCAAATATCGTTACAATTTCCGTAGTAGCTTACGGTGCTGTTTTCAATTCCATTCAATACAGTTGACAAAGTTTTTGAAAGCCAGTTGTGTGGATAGTAAGATTTTACGCATGCAAGGTAAGGTTCACACATGTTCTACTGACAACAAAGGGACACTTTCCAGCCACACCCTCGAATCATTTGCCGAATCATTCTCTACATTAAATGTATGCAGGTGGCAAAGGCGACAAAGGAGACAGAGGAATCGTAGGTTCTTTAGGTTCTTCAGGTTTGAAAGGCGAAAAAGTTGAAAGAGAGACTCTGGCTTAGGCAAAGACGATAGCATTGGTACCTTGATTGACGTCTCTAAATTTTTTAGGTGTCAGCTGAGAGAGTGTTGTTGCGCAGAGGCTCCGGTATTACCAAACAGCCAAGCGATGTTCTAGCGTCGGAATCTGAAACAGCCGAGTTTCAATGCGCTGCTGAAGGTTTCGCATTGCCTCAAATTCGATGGTTGAAGCTGCAGTCGACGCTACCGAAATCTCGAGTGACCATGTTAAAGAATAACTCTCTAGCCATTACTAACGTTGATCATCAAGACGCAGGAAGATACATCTGTTTGGCTGAAAACATATTTAATGTAGCTAAAAGCTATGCAACTCGTACTATTCAAGGTTGGCGTTCTATCATTTATCTCTTGATTCAAGCACAAAAACTAATATATTATTTAAGCTAATTCTAGTTCCTGTCGAATTTGTTTTGGTTCCTCCATCAGTAGTGACCGCACAAAAAGGACAAGACTTCGAAATAGACTGTTTCGCTATGGGCGTTACATTTCCAATTGTCACTTGGTCACGGCGTCACAAAATGCTGGAGTCCAACAAAGTAGACGATAACGGAAGTCTTATCATAAAGAATGTTAGTAAAGACAATAGCGATGAATACACATGTATTGCAAAGAACAGTCTAGGGAAAAAACGCATCTATTTACAATGAACTTGCAACTATCCAGTGAAAGTAAGGTCAGGTGTACCAGTTAGGTTGTAGATACTTTATCTTAGAGCAGATATAGTTATATTATTGAATAAATTATAAATGTAGACAAACATTAGTAAAAAATAGATATCTGTAATTAATCTTTATTAATATGTAAGCAAGCAATAAATGTCTTTATTTATCATAATTATTATTGCAATACCACAAAAAATACTGCAAATAGATAGCATCTTATACCACAAATAGTATATAGTTAAAAATCAAAACGTACCTAGAGTTTATAAAATATTCTAAAATTGAATAATTTTTTACAAAGCTTAGAAATTTCTTTTGCTATTTACATTGTTGCTTTTAATTTTTTAAAAATGCCTATGGGGTTAATTTTTTTTTGAAATTTATTCTTTTGAATTATTATTGAATGTTTAGTATTTACGATATACACTGTTAGATCTTTTGTTGGACGTAGGTACTAAAATTAATTACATCAACCGATTGTGCTTCGACGTCATTTCCGCGTTGCCACTTATTAATGCATTATATTTACCTTACCAGAAATTGATTTGATTTTGACCTACTCTCCTAAAGACAATATATGATAAGAATTGAAGTATGGAAGAATTAAATTATAAAGTTTACTGTTAAGACACCTTTTTATTCAGTTTGAAATACGTTTCTCATCATTTACAGTTTCTTTACTGCTAAAGAAAAAACCTAATATTTTGATTCAAACCAATTACGTAAATGTCAACATTTGTAATAATTGATGTTTTCTGCACAGAGTCGTTGGCCAGACCAATACAGAAATCCAAGTCGAGATT
The DNA here is from genome assembly GCF_963422355.1 of Corticium candelabrum. Lineage (NCBI taxonomy): Eukaryota > Metazoa > Porifera > Homoscleromorpha > Homosclerophorida > Plakinidae > Corticium > Corticium candelabrum. The sequence goes on from NC_085090.1 coordinate 2,710,037, forward strand.
GGAAATGACGTGAGTCTTAAGTGCGACCTGTGTGTTATTCCAGAATTTTCTATCACTTGGCAAAAAGTAAAAGGCAGAGTAGCAGAAAACAGAACTGACCAAACAGAATGTTTACCAATCATCAAAAGCGTTATTCGACATGACATGGGAAATTACTCATGCGTTGCTAAATCCAAAAGTATATATTCTGTTTCAGTTTTGAGACAAGATGCAGTACTTGTTGTCAAAGGTACACAAAATGCCATTTACTGTACCTAAATTTTTTATTTTGTTTTTAATTATTACTAGTATTTAATACCATTAGTGTTGATGCAATTCAGGTTATAGAACTCTAGATGCCGAAGTCAATTATCATCTAGTTAAACATATTACATATAAATGAACACTAACTGTAATTTGTATTTGTGCTGATTTCTACCTGCACTAAACATACACATAGTAAGCTATTGATTTAAATTAAATTAATGCAGTGTTAGTTACCTTTAAGTTGGTTTCTGTAATTTTAATTATATATTCTATCTCATTCTAGATGCTCCACGTGTGATAAACCGCAATTCTTCTTACATAGTTCTCTCGTCGGGAGCAAATGTAACACTAAGCTGTTCTGGTGTTGGCCCTCCAGCTCCTTACGTCTATTGGACCAAAGAATTTTATCGATTGAAAAGTGACTAGAACGGACAACTCCGTCTAGGGAATGTTTCTCATCAAGACACTGTTATATATCACGGCCACGTTGTCAATCAGTAAGGACGAGATACACAAAGTGAAGCTGTGTGTAAGTATTTTGTAGGACACCTTAATTCATTTAGTAAATACAAAGTTCATTTTAAACTTATGGTGATTGTTAGAAATCTAAAGGTTGTCTACCGTCCTTCTTGTTTCTGTTGTTGTATCAGCTTTGGAAACCATAGCGATAAACTGCACTGCAGAATTGGCGCCAAATATATCAGCAATTACTAGATGGATGTTTCCACATGAACAATGCGGTTTAGGATCGGCAAAAAGAAAGTCTAGATAATGACACACTACTTATACGAGGAGCAACGGCATTGGATAGTGCTACCTATGTATGTTATGCTGGTGATAGAAGTATTTTGTCAAGTTTGCAGCTGAAAGTGGCAGGCATACATAGTAATCAATACACCGAAGATATTTTTGTTTGTTTATAGTGGAAACGAGATGGATGGCGATTGGTGACAGCTGTGGAGGACTTCGTCAGTCTACTTACGACAGCTCGGTCTATTACGCCGTTTGTTCGTCTTCTACATGGTATAAATCCAAATTTTATCATTGTCCAGAAGGATATTATTGGGCATGCACCGAAGAGGAAAACAAATATTCAAGAACAATAGCAATTCAGGATCAACAGGCATATATTATAGTCAGTGTAGATGGAATGGCTACGTCTTTACAGGAGCAACCAGGCATATGTTCAGTTTTCGTGACTCAGCTTCAACAAACGCTTTCAAACGCGCCGGCAACACAGATCAGTATCAACTACAAACGAGTACGAGTAAAAATACTTCGCTGGAATTGTGTAAATTAAAATATAGAATTGGTTCTTTGGGTTGTTGTGTGAGTTGTTTCGAGTTTGAATAAATAAAACTTTTATTGGATAGCTTTTGACGTTTGCGTTTTATGTATCACAGAGGCGTAGCAAAAATTTTTATCAGCAAGGTGGACTAACTGATAGAACGCCAGTGCTATGTTTGTTCTAGAGCACTTTGCAACTTTCCGCAGGTAGCATTCCTATATAGTACACACAGTCCGTCCTTCGTACGGGCAAGATTCTGTAGCGTAAAGATAAGTCTGCGGACACGTCAAGTGCAATCTTTGTTTGGAGGTCCCGGATGTCATTTGTAAATTCACATCTTGCTCTTCGCGCTTGTTTCGAAGGAAATCGACACATTGTACGTGCAGCGCTTGCTGCAAAGAACGTGTAGGTTGGATTTGATGCAAATGCAATCAGAATTTGAAGAGAGAAAAAAGCGCTAAAAGAGTAAGTTTCGTCGGCAAGAGATATTCGATTGCTGGATTATTTGCGAAGAAAGGCGATGCATAAAGTTTACTCAGAACTTTTGTGGGCGTGTGTTCCAATGAACTGGAATGTGTAGCGTTTGCGTCATGGAGAAATTTTACGCGGGGATCGACTCCTCGAGAGGAGAACTGGGGAATGATTTTTTTAATTTTGTACTTAAAACTTACCCTGTGCGGGCCGAGTGTGCATGCCGACTTCGGTTGCAAACAGACAAAAAACGTGGCCGCCAAACGCAAACACACACAGACACACAGAGAGTTTGATCTTTACATATCAGATATATATATATATATATATATATATATATATATATATATATATATATATATACACGCACACACACACACACACACACACACACACACACACACACACACACACACACACACACACACACACACACATATATATATACATATATATGTATATATATATGTATATATATATATATATATATATATATATATATATATATATATATATATATATAATGGTGCAGAGTCCTTGTACGCTGTAGTGGGGGCTTTACCCAATGAGTTACAGATTTACTGGTTTGATTTTCTCTGGTTTTCTCCTCGTAGTCGTGCTGCTAATGCAGTCTTCAAACTCAATTTGTTGTCCGATCGTTGATTGTCCTGTCAAGAGATATCGTCATGGCGAACGCCAACGGGTTTTTGAGCACATTCGAAAGAATCATGAAGCCAGTACAATACCGGAGGACTTTCGATTACGTCATTCATTGGAACCATGCCCTTTTTGTGATAAGCTGTACGTTTCTAGGTGCGCTTTCACGGGCTTCAACGCTCTTGCAAGACACAGCAAGGCCTGCTCTAGCAGAAGTGCACAATCAAATCTACAGGCCAACAGCTTGGCAGATAATCTTGACACAGCGACGGCTGCTGTCTCGTTTGATTCTTCAAGTTTGTCCGTTACAAGTCTGCCCAATACGTGTAACGGGCAGGTCACGGAATTCGAATTGTCATCCAGCCGCCGTTCATTAGCTGATGAAGCCATTGCATCATCACGTGTACCTCTGGCTAACACCCTTAGCAACGGGGAATTGCTACAACTACAGTGGAATGGAAGAGGTGCGACTGACACAGACATGGGCCAGACATCAAATGTCAAGGGTAATGTTGATCAAATCAGTACATCACCAGCAGTCAAATCACCCGGAAGCAGAACCAAGGGTTGGGAATTTCTTGACAACTTAGATTTTGAATCTATTAGTGGGTCAATTATTCCAACTATTTCGAACGTACCTAGGCATCTACAAGCTTTCTTCAGGGAATGTTGTGCTATGTCTCTAGTGAAACTTTCAGAAAACAGCAGTGACCTGTCAGCGTGGGAACTATTTCTTCTAACACCTAGGTTTCTATTGCAACCAGTGACTCGTGGTGGCAAATGTGGCAAGAAAGAACATGAAAGCCGATATAAAAAGTTCAGAGAATTGAGGTTTGACGAACTTTATCACTCATCAGTGCCTCGTCCTGACGAACGTCAAAATAAGTTTGAATGCCCTGATTCTGATAGTGTTATTTCATCTAGCTTGATCAGATCAGTCCGGTCAAAAGTGAGAAATGGAGAAATTTCTAGAGCAGGCAATCTCTTAACAAGTTCAGGTTTGGCAACTACATCCCTTGAGACTTTTCAGCGTCTGCAAGAAAAACATCCACAACGCAAAAATCTTATCTCTGAAAAACTAAAGCACCACAAACCCACCTGCTCTCCAGTCCAAGTATCTCTTTCTTTGTTCATTTCAGTTCTCAAAAATTGTCCGAATGGATCTAGTTGCGGTTTCAATGGCTGGAGATTTGAACATCTAAAATTATTGTTAGATTCTGACTACACCACGTCTCATTTGCATTCTTTGTGCAATAGCTATTTATCAGGTTCTGTACCAGATGTTGTGGCCACTACTCTAGCTGGCGCAAAGTTGATTGCTTTGCAGAAAAACGTGAATGATGTCCGACCAATTGCGGTTGGTGATTCTTTTCGACGACTGACGGCCAAACTTGCATGTCATCAACTCAAGAAGAAGATTTCGACTTTCCTTGCCCCTCATCAATATGGAGTTTCAACGCCGGGTGGAGCTGAGCTAATGACACATCTCATTCAGGCATCTCTGGAGGAGCATCCGGAGTGGATTGTTATTAAAACTGATGCAAAAAATGCTTTCAATACTGTTGATCGGTCTGCCTTTTTGTCTGAAGTTGCTTCAACTTTTCCGGAACTGTATCCATTTGTGGCACAATGTTATATTCCTCCAGCTAAACTCACTGTTCGAGTGGGCTGTAAAACACAATTTATACTGTCCGAGGAAGGTGTACAACAAGGCGATCCTCTAGGACCCCTATTGTTTGCCCTAGCTCTTCAACCAATACTGATCAATGCAGCTAAAGATCACGAGTCAGTTCTTACGCCTAGCTATCTCGATGACAGCATGATTCTAGGGCCAAAAGAGGAAGTGATCAATTGTTACAACAATTTGAAAGTTCAACTATCTAAAATTGGATTAGAATTGAGAGAGGATAAATGTGAAGCTTTCTCACCAATCGGTATCCATGACTGGCCTCTGAACATTCCTGTACAAAAGAACGGCTTTGTTGTCTTAGGAACTCCTATTGGATCCCTGTCTTTTGTTAAAGATCGGTGCATGAAGCAAGTCAACACTGCCAAAACCTTCCTATCAAAACTTCCTTATATTGACGATACACAATCCGCAATGCTAATCCTTCGTTACTGTGGAATTCCAAAGATTTCACACTTACTTCGATGTGTTCCTCCAACGGTTACTGCTGAGGCTACGAGAGAGTTTGACGTAGCAATCATAAATACTTTTGAGGCCATCATCGGCTGTAAGCTATCTGAGCAACAAAGGGTACAACTCTCCTTTCGATTCAGTCAAGGTGGATTCGGTTTATCTCAAATGAATGTTACTGCTCCATGTGCTTTCTTGGGAGCTTGGGCGAGCACTCTACACCAGCTTCCTTTGAGGGTGCCCTCTTTAGCCTCTTTCTGTGATACAGCCATTACTCCAGCTAGGATTTGTGATGATAGGGCTCCTTCAGTCTATTCAATCGCCGACCACCTGATCGATTCACTTCAGGAAATAAAACTTTTTCACACTGATAGACAATCTTTGATCTCTTCATTGGCAGACTTGCCTAATCAACCCTTCAAACTACAATCCAGATTGTACTCTCGCCACCTTGACACTCAATTTCAGACCTTCCTGAAAGGCTGTTCATCTGAATATGATAAGGCAAGAGTCATTAGCTGCGGTGGGCCTATTGCTGGGAGCTGGCTGGACGTTATACCAAATACGCAGGAATTCACTATGAGTAACATGGATTTCCGTGTTGCTTCTTTGTTGCGACTTGGTGCTCCTCTACCAGAATTACAAGCGTTAGACAACTGCATTCCTCAATGTAAACAACCTCTTGACAGTAGTGGCTACCACATACTAACGTGTAAATGGGGAGGGGGAATCATTCGACGCCATGATCACATTGCAGATTGTTTATACAAAATGCTTACCTCTGTTGGATATCGATGCAGAAAGGAGTTGCCAGATCAATTCGATGGAAAACAAAGACCAGATGTTGCTGTCTATGACTATAAAGATGGAAAAAAACTTCTACTTGACGTTACCATTGCTCATCCTGCAGCTAGGAAATACATCTCTAAAAGTCATTCAGTAGCAGGCTTTGCTGCTACAGAGAGAGAAAAGCAAAAGAACACAAAGTATCTTTCTAAATCTAGAGAGTTGGGGTATCTTTTCAAACCGTTTGCAATGGAAGTATTTGGCCGATGGAGTGATTCGGCCCAAAATTTTTTATCGGAAACATCAAAGTTCGCAGCTTCATCTTTACAAATATCCAGCGCTGAGTTCCTCCACATGTGGCGACGACGCTTTGCCACGTGTCTTCAAAAAGAAAACGTTTCCATCATGTCAGAAAAGATGAAATCGCTTGTCCCAAAGACCACTGTGGATGCCAACTTTCGTCAGAAGCAGCCTGTCAGATGCTTTGGACTTGACTTTAGTTAATTAAAGTAATTACCATAGTGCATGCTTAGTTAGAATCTTATGTAGTTCGTAATCTATGTAGAGTTCTTCTTTAGTCATAGTTTCGTTTTAGTTCAGTTGAACTGTTTTCAGCTCCTCCTATAGCTTGTTGAAATTGTCTGCTGTATTTTGTTGATGTTGAATTATCTAAATAAAGAGAGAGAGAGAGAGAGAGAGAGAGAGAGAGAGAGGGAGGGAGAGGGAGAGAAGGAGAAGGGAAGGAGGGAGGGAGGAAGGGAGGAAAAGACGAAGGGAGGGAAGGGAGGAGGGAGAGAGGGGAGGAGGAAGAAAGGAAGGAGAGAGGGAGGGAGGGAAGGAGGGAGGGAGAGAGAGGGAGAGAGTAAGAGAAAGGGAGGGAGAGAGGGACGGAGGGATGGAGGGAGGGAGAGACAGAGGGAGTAAGGGAGAGACAGAGGGATGGAGGGACAGAGGGAGAGAGGGAGGGACAGAGGAAGGGAGGGAGAGGGAGAGAGGGAGGGAGGAGGAAGGAAGGGAGGGCGAAGGAAGGGAGGGCGAAAGGGAGGAAGGGAGGAAGATAGGGAGGGATGGAGAAAGATAGGGAGGGAGGGAGGGAGAGAAAAAGGAAAAGAGGGAGGGTGGGAGAAAGGAAGGGAGGAAGAAGGGAGGGGAGGAGGGAGGGAGGGGAGGAGGGAGGGAGGGGAGGAGGGAGGGAGGGAAGGAGAAAGGGAGAGAGGAAGGGAGGGAGGCAGGAAGGGAGGGAGAGAGAGGGGGAGAGAGAGAAGAAGGCTGACTATATATACTATATATACATTCACATTTTTGCAAGAAATTTACTGTTAGAGTTAATATTAAAGGATAATAATTTAGTGTTCAGATTTTATACAGACAACCGTTAAAAGTCTGTTATACTAGACGTACGTACGTAGTACAAGTACACGTATTAATATTTTCGACAATCTAAGAATAGATTTGGCAAGTCTTCAAATGTGTGAATGTCTAAAAATAATCTAATTCTTCAAATTTACGCACTAAGCGCTTGATTTCCTAAATCAAATACAGAGTCATTGAGGGTCTTCTTATCCTAGGTCGTCTTAATAATCGACGCCTGCAAATCAAGACTCGTACAATAGTTTTACGATCACTGTAGTTCTCTTTTGTATTTAGATAGATTCAATTTTCTAGATCTCTCTCATGTGGCAATTGAAAAGTGTAAACCACGGATCTGAAATGTAACTATTGAATTGTGACTCACATAATTCTTTGCTTAAGATTACATGTTTTAAAGAAAATTGATATTTTTTACCATTGTAATGTAACTTCTATTGTTAAAAATTTTCCAAAAATTTATATAATAGAATTCAAAGACTTTCTAACAAGATAAGTTTCAGTATCACACATAAAAATGCAAATTGACGCCCGATTAGATTTGCAACCTTAATCTATTTATATTTTTTGTACTGCGTAGGTCTAGAGTTAGACTCGGCCTCCCAGACTCATGTAGCGCCTATTCAAAATGGTTGGGAAGGTACTGCCTCTTTTCAATATATGTTGCGGTTGGCGCTAGGACCAGAATTAGTGTTCAGTTTCATAAATGCATGCCTTTGCAATTGCTGCTGTAATAGAAGAACGATCGAGGAAGACATGTCGCGCTAGAACATCTTGTGGCATCCCTTGTATAGTAAGTAATCTGGATCCTGGATCAGTAATAAATATCAATGACTTACAGTTGTCGGTCTGACCAGGTGTTGGCAGGAATCCTCTTACATGGTACCGGGAGATAGCACAAGGGGTAGCAGCATTGGTACTAGCGGGTCTTCCATCTCCCATGCCTAGTGAGGGCGAATTGGGCACGGAATGGCGCAAGAAATTTGAAATCTACCTGAAGGCAACGAGACAAACCGATGACAATACCCCATACAATGTCAAAACGTTTCGACTATTACATGCAAGTGGCTCAGAAGAACAGGAAATCTATGAAGGCTGCTCTTTCGACAACGACGAGGACAAAGAGAAGTATGACGTGGTTTTGAACAAATTCGAGGCGTTCTACGCCCCAAAGGTAAACATTATCTGAGAACGATATAAGTTCTTTACACGTTCTCAAAAAGAGGGTGAATCGATAGATTATTACACAACAGCCCACCGTAGTCTCGCGCGAAAACGCAACTTTGGGGATATATGGGACTCACTTATACGCGACCGCATAGCTCTGGGTATTACAAATACGCGTTTTTCTGAACGACTTCTTGCAGCTGGTGATCCTGGTCTGCAGAAGACTCTGGAAAAGTGTCGAGCTAAAGAAGTTTCTGCAACGCAAACTCATCGCATGTCAGCTAATGTGCATGCGCAGACTGTGAGTAAGGTGTCGTTTATGGAATGCCAAGAAGATGAATCTGATGAAGACTATGGAGCAACCCAAGTTGGAGCAGTCCATCGACAGCGACAAAGGTCAAGTAGTGGAGTAAAGAAGTATTACCAGTGTGGCAGAAACCATTCTCCTAGAAGATACGCGGCATGGGGGAAGACATGTGGAAGGTGTTGATAATCAAATCATTTTGCAGAGATGTGTAGAACGAAGACAGTAAATGCACTTTTGGTATCAGGGAAATTAGTTCAACAGTGACGTACATGGAAATATGAATAAAGAGGGACGTGCACTAGCACAGCTACCAGACAATGACACTAAATTACAGACAGTCTATACACTAGGAATGCTCACAACAGAGGAAAAGAATCAGTCTGTTTGAAAAGTTCTCTTGATCGTCAATGGTACATCTGTTGTATGTAAAGTTAATACGGGTGCTGAGGTTAGTGTGTTACCTAGCGTAATTATTATCTACTACATCAACGTCCAAAATTGCATAAATCAAAGGCAAGACTGTTACCTTATTGATCGTCACAACTAATTCCTATTGATGGACAGTGTGTTTGTTAAGTATCTCCAAACAATGTGATGCAGCGCCACTTGATATTCCAAGTAGTATCGTCTCAGGATGAGCCCCTCTTAGACCTGAGAGCATCTGTGCACCTAGGTCTATTCAACAGGATGACTAAATTGCAGATCTAGAGCACGAACAGCGAACCGTGGTTGAAAGGAGCAGTGGTAACTGATGACAAGATTGAGAAAGACCCAGTGGCAGCACATTACAGAGACGTGTTTGAAGGGCTCGGTCATCTCACATCATATCAATACAAGATTTCACCCAAAAGTGGATCTAAACAATATGCTTTCACAACACCGCGACGCATTCCACTGCCCTACCACCAAAAGGTGAAGGAGGAGAGAACCCGTATGAAAACTCTAGGAGTGCTTGAAGAGGTCACAGAGCCTACTGAGTGGACAACCCCAATGTTGGTAGTACCGAAACCCAATAAAGATGTTAGAATTAGTGTAGACTACTCACACCTCAACCAATCAGTAAATTGGGAACAGTATCATCTGCCTACGGCTGAGAAAATAGTCCCCAAATTTGAAAGATCCAAATACTTTACGACTCTAGATGCAGCATCAGGATTTTGGCAGATCTCCTTAGTAAAGGAGAGTTCAAAGCTAACCACTTTCCTGACACCACATGGTCGATTTAGATTTACACGTCTCTCATTTGGACTTAACTTAGGAACAGAAATCTTTCACAGAGCGATGTCAGCCATGCTTAAAGGAATTGAAGGTACCATTTGCTACGTTTGCGATGTTCTGGTTGGGAAAGCACAAAAGAAGAACATTATCGGCGTCTCCATCAAGCTTTAAACCAATGCCGCCAGCAGGAACTGCGGTTGAATGCTTCCAAATGTAAATTTCAAGCTTAGCAAGTGAAAATGTTTGACCATAACATCACATCAGATGGTGTCCAACCGGATGCAACAAAGATACAAGCGTTGCTTTTAATAGCGACCCCATCTCCCGTGAGGACTTGAGGTAATTCAATGGAATGGCAGCATATTTGGGAAAATTTTCTTTCCTAATCTTTTGGAGGTGACAGGATCACTTCGTAACCTACTAAAAGAGGACTTGGAATGGTATTGGGGCCCAGCCCAAGAAGCTGCATTTGGTAGACTCAAGAAATTATTGGCAAGCGCACCAGTGTTTGCACTTTATTTACCTACGGCCCCAACGATAGTAGCTGCAGATGCCCTTTCCTATGCAATAGGAGCCGTATTGATGCAAGAGCAACAAGGGTAAAGACGTGCGTCAATAGCATATGCCTCGAGAACCCAAACGGAAGCGGAGAAAAGATATAGCTACATAGTAAAGGAAGACCTTGCTAACACTTGGGCATGTGAAAGGTTTGAACATGTCTATTGCGTCGACAAAAGGCCTTCATACTAGAAACTGATCATAAACCCTTGCTTCCAATAAAGAATGTTAAGGACATCAGCCAGTGTTCAACTTAACCGTTTACATTATCGTGTGCAGTATGTACCAGGAAAAGACTTGACAGTAGCAGATGCCTCGTCTCGTTGCCCGATGGGAAACAGAAGCAACAACATGGCAAACGACATTGAAACCTACATCAGTGCAGCAACCCTAGCTAGACTTTCTGCTTCTGATGAACTGTTTGCTGATATTCGTCAAGCTACAGAAAAGGACCAATAACTATCAAAGATATTGGAATACATACGTGAGAGATGGTCTAACTTAAAAATACGAATGGAACAGATTGTACGTCAGTTTTGGGATTTCCAGCATACGTTCCGTTGTGTAAGTGGTGTTCTGCTAAAGACAGATAATATTGTCATGCCCAAGAAATTACAGAAAGAGATGTTGGATAAAGCTCATGAAGGACACTTGGGAGCCGCGAAACCCAAGGTAAGGGCTCGCGAGCACATGTGATGGCAGAGTATGAATAAAGCAATTGATGACACCATCGATCGATGTGCAGTATGTGCTCAATTTCGTCACCAACAAAAAGAGAACCCTTAAGGTCCACAGACCTTCCTGATCATCCTTGGCAATAGGTATAGCCTCAGACATCTTTCACTGTGGGAGAAAAGACTACATTTTACTGGTAGACTAATATTCTCGCTACAATGAAATTCAAATGTTACAAGATCACAGTACAGCGGGAGTTATTACTGCTTGCAATGAAATGTTTGTGCTCGCCATGGCATTCCAGTCCACTTCATCAGCGACAATGGCCCTCAGTACGTAAACAGGGAATTTCGGACATTTGCTCGCGAGTATGGATTTAATCATTCAACCTCTCCTCCGCGACACCAGCAAGGCAATCGTCTTGCGGAACGCATAGTTCAATCTCTCAAGACTCTAATGCAAAAGTCGTCTTATGCTGGCAGTGCGTTTTATTTGACACTCTTGGCTCTACGTACAAGCCCAAATAGCAGCTCTGGTGTATCTCCAGCTAAACTTATCATGGGATAACGATTGCGTTCGCGTCTTCCAGTGTTGCCAAAGGCTCTGGTACCTAGCGTACCTAATATATCTGTAGTTCGTGAACAGGATTGCAAAAGCAAGCAATGCCAAGCACAATATCACAATAGGCGTCATGAGACGAAGCGTAGGTAAATCCTGGCCCCAGGCGATCACCTGCTAAAATGGGATATGAATACTCGCAACTGGAAAATACCAGCTACTGTGATTAAACAGCTGGGAGCCCGTTCATAATTGATACAGTTGAACAATGGACGGAAGCTGCGTCGAAATTGACGCCAGCTACAGGCACGGCCAAAGGGGTTGAGCGAAATCAATTTGAATGAAGAAATCGATTATGACAGCTTTGACGATGAACATGTCAGGAATAAGAAAGAGGAGGTAACCTCAGAAGCAAAAGGAGTGCAAGAGAAGTTCGGAACCAAGATGAATAGCAACCACTCCAGCAAAGATGAAATCATCACAACTCGATCGGGAAGGACAGTAAAGGATCCAACTTGGAAGAAGGACTATGCAACGTAGAGTGAATAGAGTTGTAGATGAAATGTTAGGTCTTGCTTGAAGAGGTAATGCTTGGAATGTACTGTTGTGTTTTGGTTACTGTTGTGGAACTGGGATAAGTAATAAATATCAATAACTTACAGTTGTCTCTCTGACCACGCGTTGGCACCAATCCTTTTACATCTCTCTGCACGGTTACTTTTGTGTTTACTGTATAGCTACGGTTTTATCATTTGTGTGTTAGTAGATAACGTGTACGGAACTCTATGAAACAGTTTATTCTACAAAAGAAGCCACGGACGCGATCGGCATGTTTCTGATTGCGAATGCACTGCTAATCGCTGCTAATCGCTGCTAGTCGCTACTAGTCGTCGCGCGTCGTATTCGCGATAAAATTTCGCAATTCGCGCATCCGTTGTGACTCGTCGCGGATTTGATATTTGGAATTCTAGCGGCGTATGACAAAACAAAGCAACGATATGACGTAAGACCCAAAAATGCCTTGAGTTGAGACTTATTTGTAGAGATTTTAATAGCAGTAACATCATCAATTTTCGCAGGATCGACACGAAGTCCGGGTGGCGTAACCACGTACCCAAGATATCGGAATTCTTGTTGCGCAAAATGACATTTGCTAGGTTTCATTTGAGGTTGCTGTCGGAGTGTTAAAATACTGTTTACAAATTTTGAATATGGCTGTCAAATCAGTAGAAGAAACAAGAATATTTTCAAGATACACGATCAAAGTACGCCATATGAGGCCAGCAAGAACAGAATCCATTTCCCGTTGAAAGGAACTTGGAGCGTTGCACAAACCAAACGGCATGGTTTTAAATTCAAACAAGACGACTGCAGTGGTAAAGGCGGCTTTCTCAATGTCATCAAGAGCGATAGCAAGCTGCCAGTACCCTGACATAAAATCAAGGCTGAAAAAGAACTGCTTACCAGAAAGAAGACCCAAAATGTCGTCAACGCCAAAAATGAGATACCTGTTCTTCTTGGTGCAAGCATTCATGCGGCGATAATCGATACAGAAAAGGCTCACTGCCATCTGGTTTATCTACCAACACAACGGGGCTAGCCCAAGGCAAACGGGATGGGCGAACAGCATCTTTGCGTATTATTGATTCGATTTTACCTTCTACTTCATCTCTCTTGGAGAGAGTAAACGATAAGGCGACACGTTAATTGGCGGGTGATCTCCAGTATTAGTGTGATGTTCTAGCGCACTAGGACGACCCAAATCGTCCAAATGCTTCGCAAACTCGTCGAAATAACTTTTCAGAAGCGCATCGTTGAGACTGTTGTGAAGACGAGAGTTAGTCGTTAATCAAAGCAGACGAGCTGAAAACAGAGCCTGAGCACGACGGAGGTGCATTATTGCACAGCGGCGACGACAAATCGCTATCAGCAACACCAAAAGGTGTGACGGTTGTCGGGTCTAGAATAGCGGTTAAAGCGTGCAAGACAGTAAGAACAACACAAACAAACCGACTGAACCTCGTACTTGTTTTCCTTGAATTGCTCCCTTCTCATTGCTGCGCTTTCCCCAGTTGTAGCTGCTCGAGGTAAGATGTCTCAGCGCGGGATCCAGGAATTTTTTAAAGAGGGGGTTACTGTTAGCAGTTATTTATAGCATTACTAATGTTCTCTTTTCTAATCAAATTATTGAACCACGCTTATTGAAAAAAGGGGTTAAACTCCTTAACCCCCCTCTGGATCCGGCCTTGTGTCTGATGCCCATGGCTGAGCTAGTGCCATGTCTAACTCAACGTTAGATCCTGTCTCCGAGTCATCAACTAGGATGTCAGGTCGATTGTTCGAATGTGTGTAGCGGTCCCTAGGCTCACACTTGTGGGGCAGATGAACTGACTCAAGTACTCAGACCATACTGATTTCATCGAATCATGGGTTCACACAAACACGCACACAGACGCACTCACGCACGCACGCACACACACACACACACACACACACACACACACACACACACACACACACACACACACGGCCGGAGCTAATATTTTTTGGACGCGGTTTGGACTAGCCGCTGGTGCGAAGGTTCTTTGGTCTACGAGGCTAGTGGCGCGACCTTCGATTCTCGGTAGTTAGTGGACATGTTACATAAACGAAGTGCTGTCTTTCTGCGCACCTTTCGAGCAGTAACATGCACCGTTTATTCAAAGGGGGCCTCAGTTTTGAATGTTGTCTGCTGAGCGTTGTTTCTCGACACAAATTGACTTCAAATAAATTCGATCGCATGATTTATAATTGTAATTTTTTGCGGTTAAACAAATTCTAATTTTCTTGAAATCTTTTTTGAGTGCACATTAGTTACTGGATTGTGCATGCGTCAATATTTGCACTGTTGCATCCACTGCATACATCAAACTGTGTACTATGTATTGTAAATGTATTTCCTGTGTGCAATTGAATAACATGGAATTAATAACAGGGTACATGCATTCAAAGTTCAAAGTACTCAGGCAGTTTAATTCTATTTCAAAACTACTACAAAATATTTATTAACAGATAAACACTATACAATTTAAATGAGCATAGGATGTGTGTTAACACAATATTTATTAAATTGAGCTAATTAAGTTACGTTAAATTAACTATTTTTATTTATTTAACTTAATGGTATCTCTCATTGATGTTATCACTCATTTTGTTGTTGACACTAGTAAGTATACCTGAGATACCATGCCTTTTAGCCAATTGGCATTTTATTTCGAACAATGTACACACCATGGCATCTGTCGTTATATGGTTGGTGACATGAATGACAGTTCATATACTCTGTGTGTGTGTGTGTGTGTGTGTGTGTGTGTGTGTGTGTGTGTGTGTGTGTGTCTGTGTGTCTGTGTGTGTCTGTGTCTGTGTCTGTGTGTGTCTGTCTGTCTGTCTGTCTGTCTGTCTGTCTGTCTGTCTGTCTGTCTGTCTGTGTGTCTGTCTGTGTGTCTGTCAGTGTGTCTGTCTGTCTGTCTGTCTATCTATCTGTCCGTCCGTCTGTCTGTCTGTCTGTCTGTCTGTCTGTCTGTCTGTCTGTCTGTCTGTGTGTCTGTCTGTCTGTCTGTCTGTCTGTTAAATACAAATATTTCAAATCCAAAGAAATTTCCATCAAGAGTTTATAAGCTAGTCTTTAACTTAAGTAGAGTTCCTCTAAATCAACAACAAACACTTAAGGCTACAACAGATGACCCATAAGGGGTTTAGAAAACCTTTAACCACTTACTTAAAACAAATTAATATTCGTCGAGGACATTGAAAGATTTTTTGTCCAGCTGAAATTACTGTCATCTTCCTAGAGATCACCCTTGAATTGTATTGCTGCAGCTTGATAGAAAATCGTCGTCTCCAGTGTGTTTTGAACTCAGCAATGTTAGATCGTCCATTGTCATCCCTCCACAAAGCAGAGAGAACCCTCAAGTACTCTGACGCTTTCTCCCCCCAACGACCGAAATGTTCGAATACAAGAGGCACGACTGTTGGCGAATATCCACCGGGTAGTCGTTCATGGGCGTACTTGTTTTCCTTGAATTGCTCCCTTCTCATTGCTGCGCTTTCCCCAGTTGTAGCTGCTCGAGGTAAGATGTCTCAGCGCGGGATCCAGGAATTTTTTAAAGAGGGGGTTACTGTTAGCAGTTATTTATAGCATTACTAATGTTCTCTTTTCTAATCAAATTATTGAACCACGCTTATTGGAGAAAGGGGTTAAACCCCTTAACCCCCCTCTGGATCCGGCCTTGTGTCTGATGCCCATGGCTGAGCTAGTGCCATGTCTAACTCAACGTTAGATCCTGTCTCCGAGTCATCAACTAGGATGTCAGGTCGATTGTTCGAATGTGTGTAGCGGTTCCTAGGCTCACACTTGTGGGGCAGATGAACTGACTCAAGTACTCAGACCATACTGACATCATCGAATCATAGGTTCACACAGGGCCGCCACCGTGCTTGCATGTTAGGAGGTGGAATCCATCTGCGTCAGAGCCCTTTATATCTAAAGTTCGACCACAATCGCACTTGTTGACCCACTCAGGAAAGGAGACAGGAATCCTTAACCTCATTGAAGCTGCCGAAATAAAACTGTTGGGTGATAGCGCAAACTTCTTTGAGGAAGGTACAGCACTGAGCCAAGTTCCAGCTCCCTTAACCTGCAGAGACAGCAGACGTGCAGCGTCTTTTTGAGATGAGCTGTCAATCAAAGCATTAACTGTAATAGTGTTGTTAGCATCTATCAATCAGTGTTGGAGTTTCTTTGTGTTAGATACCACCTCTGAAAGATCCTTGTCGTTATTCAATAGTTGATCCAGTTGATGACCAATGCTTTCGTTCACACGTTCAGCAAGTTAAATGAGCATACAGGGTTGTCAGTTAAATGTTTTTACTATTTTAAATCAATATTTTAAACTCAAACAGTCTGTAAAACTGCTTTAGCGTAGAGTCTTGTAGAGTTCTATAGAAACAGCTTCTAATCAGTATGCAGTACGTAGCGCATGCAGAGTCCTCTAGATATTAGAGGCTCTGATGTAAAGTGATTTCCAGACAAAATTTATATCAGCGTTGAGTAGCCATGTACGTTTTGTAATCTCATGAAATTAAAGTTGTCTGCATGGCCAATCCCTAGATTGATGACAAAACTTGCCTGGCGCATGCACTCGTTTCTTCATGCAGAGACACTTGAAAGAAATGCATAGAAGAGAAAAGCTTTCAGCCTTCCTTCATTGCCAGATGGACTTGAATACATAATGCGATTCTGTTCTCTATACCGTCACTATTACGTTTGACATGTCATAAAGGCACACGTGCAGCAAAGCATGGCGACTGCTGTTACTTAATTAACAACTAATTTGTTACAAGAGGATTCTGCAATTGCCACAAAGTTATATATGTGTGTGTGAATATTTCTTCAATAAATATAACATCTGCTGCACAAAAAGTATTATTCTGCAACGCCTCTTTGCTCATTCTTGACTATTGTATACATAAAATATATGTGTAGATTTTCAGTTATATATATATATATATATATATATATATATATATATATATATATATATATATACACACACACAATTAGATTGTCTTTGCGTAATGTTGTAGTAGTCTACTTGTTTTGGCTGCACTTTAGTTGCTAGGCTACTAAACTGCCATGTGACCTGTATCCAGTATACTTGCGAGTCACATGGCTACTAGAGACAAAGAAGTTGCCCGACGTGGTGTTAGAGAACGTTTAGTTCTCTACACTACTCCAGTACTGACATCGGTGGTGCTCACCATCGTTTTCTGTCAACTCAGTCTTCATCAGTCTCGATTGCAAGTGCTGGAGAAGTTCATGAAAGATTCAATTGCTACTCTCAAAATGCAACGCCAAACAACAAAAGACGTCAATTTACGTGATCACGACTTGCTTTTGCGTTACACTAGAAATGACGAAAGTGTGGAGGGTGTACAAACACTGAACGACTATTTTGGTAAAATAGCAGAGCAACAGGTAAGGTGACTAAGCAAATATCGTTAGAATTTCCGTAGTAACTTACGATGCTGTTTTCAATTCCATGCGATACAGTTGACAAAGTTTTTGAAAGCCCGTTGTGTGGATAGTAAGATTCTATGCATGCAAGGTAAGGGTCATGCACACATGTCCTACTCACAACAAAGAGACACTTTTTAGTCACACCCTCGAATCTTTTTGTCTATTCATTCTCTACATTAAATGTATGCAGGTAGCAAAGGCGACAAAGGAGACAGAGGAATAGTTGGTTCTTCAGGTTTGAAAGGCGAAAAAGGTTCAAAGGGAGACTCTGGCTTAGGCAACGACGATAGAATTGGTACTGTACCTTGGTTGACGTCTCTAACACCGTTTAAGTGTTAACTGATAGAATGTTGTTGCGCAGAGCCTCCAGTTATTACCAAACAGCCAAGCGATGTTCTGGCGTCGGAGTCTGAAACAGCCGAGTTTCAATGCGCTGCTGAAGGTTTCCCATCGCCTCAAATTCGATGGTTGAAGCTGGAGTCGACGCTACCTCAATCTCGAGTGACCATGTCAAAGAATAACTCTCTAGCCATTACTAACGTTCATCATCAAGACGCAGGAACATACATCTGTTTGGCTGAGAATATTTTTGGCATAGCAAAAAGCTACGCAACTCTAACTATTCAAGGTTAATATTCTATCGTTGAAAGCTTGATTTATAGACCTGCATGCACAAAAACTAATATATTATTTATGCTGATTATAGTTTCTGTCAAATTTGTTCTGGTTCCTCCATCAGTAGTGACCGTACAAGAAGGACAAAACATCAAACTAGACTGTTTGGCAACAGGTTTTCCATCTCCGACAATAACTTGGTCACGGCGTCACAAAAAACTTGAGGTCAACAAAGTGAACGTCAACGGAAGTCTTATCGTTAAGAGTATTAGTAAAGATGATGGAGATAAATACACCTGTACTGCAAAAAACAGTCTAGGGAAGAAAACGTATTCATTTACAATTAAGTTGCAACCACTCAATGGAAGTAAGATCATAAGATTATGTGTTCAGTCAGTAAACATACATTATGTAAAATTGTTATATATCTATACATATAAATTAAAACCTAATTTTTGAAACTATTTATGTTTTCTTATAGATTTGTCTTCAAGACTATATTTGGAAGTTCAAGTCGAGCTTGGTGATGATGTGACTCTTAAGTGCAACCTCTGTGCCTTACCAGGATTTTCTGTCACATGGTTGAAACTAAAAGGCAATATGACAACAGATAGAACGAACACAACGGAGTGTTTACTAATCATCAAAAACGTTACCCGAAATGACACAGGAAATTACTCTTGCGTTGCTAAATCTAAAAGCATATATTCGCTTGCAGTTTTAAGACAGGATATGAAACTTGTAGTCAAAGGTATAAAATATATAATTTAATTATTTTGTTTTTGTTAGGTTATTGATTTTTTGTCCATTAAAGACAAAGTAGGGTTGATGCATTACGCTTTGCAAAACGTAGTCGTACACGTCAATAATAACATGTAGTAAAATGTATACCATACATATAGCTAATAAATGCTAATTGACAGTTGGTTATTTCATGCCTTTCTTAAAAATGTTACTGTCCATAATGTATATTTTAACACGTTAGTCTAAAATGATTAAGTTTTAGTAAAGGTTTAGATTGCTGTGTACATTAATATTAATTGTAATTATCTATATATTTGGTCTTTACAGGCTCAGCACGTGTGACAAGTCGCACTCCTCCTGTAATAGTTGTCTGGCCTGGAGAAAATGTAACACTAAATTGTTCCGGTGTTGGCCCTCCCGCACCTCAAGTCTATTGGACAAAAGAATCTCGTCGACTAAAACATGACAGGGATGGACAATTACGGTTTCTGGCTGTTTCTCACAAAGACAGTGCAACATATCGTTGCCACGCTGTCAATTACTTAGGAAGAGACACACAGAGTACGGCTGTAGGTAAGACTTTGCTATATATACACATTTTTACTCAGTAAATTTAATTAATGTTTGTTGCCCACATGTAGTGGTTATTACAAGTCTAGAGTTTGTTCATCGTCCCCCGGCTTCTGTTGTTGCACTGCTTCGAAACCTATAACACTCAACTGCACTGCTGCAGTAGCGCCTAATATACCTGCAACAACTGCATGGATATTTCCACACAAACAGTGTGGGTTAGGATCAGCCAAAAGGACTGTATTACGTAATGGATCATTAGTTATACGAGAAACAACTGCATGGGACAGTGGTAAGTACGTATGTTATGCTGGCAATAAAAGGATTTTGGCGAGTGTGCAATTGAAAGTGGCAGGTATATGGTAATCAATTTACAATAATTTTTGTTTCTAGTATTGATTCATTTTTTACGCATACAGTGGATTTGAGATGGATGTTGACTAGTGACAGCTGTTGGGGACTTCGTCGGTCTACTTACAACCGCTCGGTGTATTATGCTGTTTCTTCGTCAACCACGTGGAATAAATCTAAATTTTATCATTGTCCTGAGGGATACTATTGGGCGTGCACTGTTGAGGGACGGAAAATATTTAAGAAGAACAGCAATTCAGGGTCAACATCCGTATATTCCGGCCAGTGTGGATGGAGTGGCTACGACTTTGCAGGAGCATCAAGGTACTATTTCAGATTCCGTGACTCAGCATCGACAAATGCTTACAAGCACGCTGGCAGCTATGACCAGAAGCAAGTACAAACCACCACGGAAACCAAATACTTTGCTGGAATTGTATGCATTAAAATATAGATTAGTATTTGTGGTTGTTGTGTGGGTTGTATTGTAAATTCGAATAAATAAAAATTTCTTTATACTTTTTGGTGTTTTTTTAGTTTTTTATATGTATAGCTTTGCATGTATCACAATAGCCTCGTCTCCAGACTAGACTCACGTGAGTCTAGCAGTGTCCGGTTCCCGTATAACACTTTCAGCCTCCCGTGAGTCTGGACTCACCTCACCTACTTTCACACACTTACTTCATTAAGTGTCACCCCATTTCAACAAGTGTTAACCCACGTCACAGTCTTGGCACCCCACGTAACTAAATACTACCACGTCACAAACTCAATTGACTTGAATCTATCTAATGTGTGTCCCTGCAGTTTGTAAATCACGTCCAAGCCTCCAAACAGCGCATGGTGACTCTCCACGGCGAGTGATTCACCACGTTCACACTCTCCAAATCTCAAGACGACTTCAGCATGTGGAAATGTTAGTGTATTCTTACGTTATTGTCCTACTCTTGTAGACTAACGAGTCTGCCAAGTCTAGTTACAGCAATCCGGACTTCGCGTGTAGTTCACTCGTTGTTTTGTCTCACATCCGCTATCTGCATGATTCTTGTTAGTGCGCAGACTCTATTGTAAAGGCCAGTAGAGCGCGCAATGGCAACGAGAGATCGTCGACACATTGACGTGGAATTGCAGCCCACTCTTCGTGTTTTCAATTATGATGACTTTCGGGAGGGTATCCGAGGAGGAATAGACATCTTTGTCCGCACAAACAACGAGTAAACGTCACGCGAAGTCCGGATCGCTGTAACTAGACTTGCCAGGCTCGCCATTCCAACAAGAACGTAGGAATACACTCACCTTTCCACATGCTAAAGTCGTCTTGAGATTTTGAGTGTGTGAACTTGGTGAATCACTCGCCGTGGAGAGTCACCACGCACTGTTTTGGCGGCTTGGGCGTGATACACAATCTGCTGGGTCATACATTAGATAGATATAAGCTAATTAAGTTTGTGACATAGGTAATATTTAGTCACGTGGTGTGCCAAGACTGTGACGACAGTTGACACTTAGTGAAGTAAGTGTGTGAACATGGGCACGGAGAGTGCAGACTCACGGGAGGCTGAAAGTGTATTTGTTATACGGGGAACCGAACACTGCCAGGTTATCGTGAGTCTGGGGACCAGGCTATCACAAGCGGTATAAAAGGATATTCAGCAGCAAGGTAGGCTAAATTGTATATACCAGAGGCCCCCGGCCCACATTGCGACGCTTGACCAGTGGCGTACTGTAGTTTCAGCTAAAAGGGCTCTAACACCCAATTTTTGTGTTCTGTTAAAATTTTGTGTCTGGTCATTGTATCTTATGTTTAGATGTTAGGAAGACAAACGTTTAGCATGCGCAATATATATATATATATATATATATATATATATATATATATATATATATATATATATATATATATATATATTAGAGCTAAATTGGCACCAACGCCAATAACTGGACCGTTCAGCACACAGATTAGGTTTTGGGCTGTAGTAGTTCTGTTACTCTTTGTTTTTGCATGTTACTCTTTGGTTTGCCCTACAAGTAGAGCTCAACCTAATGCGTGTAAGTGTGTACAGCAGCGTGCAGCCAATCGCTAGCAAACAACAGTGGTCAGTCAGATGAAACGTTTGAGGAACGAAGGGCAGGATCACAGCAGTCGCGAAAATGGAAGCGCTCTAGCGTTGATACAAAAGGAGAAAGAATAGAAGACTTGGTAGAGAACTTGCACAGCGTGCACGACAAACGGTTTACCAATCTGCAATAAAGGCTGTGGGCGGAAATGGTTGATGTCGTGTTATCATACTTCAATGAACGATCTACATAGTGTTCCGATGTTTCAAGTTACCAGCAAATCAGCAAGACAAACTGTGGCATCATTAGTGACTGAGATCGGGTCAGTTAATGCTACTGCAATTTGATGTGGCCACCCAGTACAAGTGAAAGTAATGCTTGTTCTGGTACTTCTGTAGCTCGAGTGAGCCCTGGAAAAAGAGATGACTAGAAGGAAAGAGTTTGCAACAGCTAAGATATCTATACGGCTTACAAGAGTTGAGAGCGATAACACAAAGACTTTGACGTACAGAAAAGCATAATAAACCGATTGGTTACAAAGAAGTAAATTAGGAGAGTCAGCTGCATGCAGATGTAAGATCAATACGTTCATTACGCACATAACCTGAGTTTTCTAGGTAGGACTGACAGTCTGTTGCGGTAACATATCTAAATGCTCGCAGCGCTAATTCTCTCATTCTTACTCCTTCATCTAGAATGTGGTCATTGATTGCTTCTAGTGTAGCATTTTACTTTGAAAAACACTTCCTCTATGGGATTCAGATGTGGACTGTATGATAGAATTTTTAAAATAAATTCCAAGTCCTTGTATCAGATTGAAAACAGAATCAATGTAGTGAAGGGCTGCATTGCTTATAACAATTACTAATGATTGATGCTATTGAATGGCCTCACGTGAAGGATAATGTTATGCCTTAGGAATTCAATGAACATTTCTCCTGCCACATATCATTCTGTCAGTTTTACATCCAACATACCATTTACTGTCATAGCTTCCACGTACAGTACCAACAGCTTGTGACTTTCTGCTGTCCTCTCACTGCATATCCATACTTTTGAATAGAATTTCTCCCGTCAAAGCCAGTCTCATCTATACAGAGTAGACAATTTTATGGATAAATAGTCATCTAAGCTACATATAGACCATCCTCTCCAAATCACTCCTCAGCTTTACTACAATGCTGATATTATGAAATTGTGATGATGAAGCAATCTGCACGGTTTTCAGGCTGCTGACAAGAGTAAGTTATTTAAAGATTATTTTTTGATGCATCCTAATTAAGAGTTGAGCGGCCAATATTTGAAATCGTTAAGCTGTACTATTGAACAGAGAGGAGAGACGCTCATCCTACATACAGACATGGGCATAGTTATGGAGCCACCTTGACCGTGTGACTTAGATTTAAAATTATTGGACTTTCTAAGACACTGCAAGTACATGCATCTACAGCAACAGCTGCACATTTTAGTAATTAGAACAAATCATATGGTGAGGTAATGGCTCTGATTGTGCCATCAACATGTCTGAGATTGGAGGTGATCATGTGTGACCTACATGACTGCTTCTTGCTGTAAGTTCAACCATTTTGAAAGTTAATTAATAATGAAAGTTGTTTTCTAAAAGCTTCTAAACAATAAAATGACTTTGTTTATGTCAGAAAACATACTCAAAGATTACACCTTTCAGTTTACTTGCATATTGTGAGTCTACTCTCATCTGCTCTTGTGATGTCACAACATGAACGGTTTGGACACGTAATGCATGGTGGCGGTGGTCATTCTTAATCTTTGTTGTTACGGGTTGTCAAAGCGTCCAATCAGAACAATAAATACTCAAATAGCATGATCCGATGTAGAATCAGCGGGTCAGCAGGTATGTTCATAAATCTGCAATGTTCTGTTGACTTCTATGCCTCAGCTGATATGGAGGTGGCTCCATAATTATGCCCATATCTGTAGCTATAATCATATTCCAAGGCAACTGCTGTTTTGCAAGTTTGAAGGAGGTAAAAGGTCCGTAAGCGGTCATAAGCTGACATAGGAGGATGTTGTGATAAGAGCTTTAAAGAAATGTAAGCTCAACAAAGAATGGATGCACATTGGCCAACATCGTACTAAATGGAAATCTATAGCGGAAGCTGTAGTTACAGAGTTGAATGAGGAAGTTGAGGAAATGAGAAATATGAAGAAAGATAAGAGAAACATGAGATGAAACAAGTATTAGATCAGACCGACCTACGCAGTGTTCTCAATTAACCTGTTTGCACTATTACAGCACAAAAATTTAAAAAAAGGTCTTATCAATCACTAAGGAAAGAAACACAGAGCAGCATCTAAAGGGATGCTCTGATGTTGTCATTGCCACCAAAACTTTAAACAACAAGGTTATAGAAATCATACGTAGTTCTGCAATCAAAATTTGAACAGAGTCCAGAGATTACGTGGGGACAATATAAGGTCCTATGAACAGGCCTAACAATATGGTCCGCACCATTTACTCATGAAGGAAGAACATGGATGGAGAATTGCTGTGTGTGTGTGTGTGTGTGTGTGTGTGTGTGTGTGTGTGTGTGTGTGTGTGTGTGTGCGCGCGCGCGCGCGCGCGCGTGAAATTTAGAGAATGTACCACTACTGACATTTGCGTTCTTTGTTGTGGCACTAAATGCTAAATCCGATAAAAAGAATTTATTCAAAAAAGAAATCATCATCATTACCTCAGCATTTGTACTTTACTTGCTACTGAAAGCGGCCAATAAGACTTTGAAGTTCCCAAGTTTGAAGATGATTGAAGTCGTACTGTTGCCCCTCCTGAATCTCTTCGTAGGTCGTGACTGCTGCTTGTCTTGTGCACTCTACTATTCTGAAACCTTTTTCAACCAAAAACCAGTCATTTCCTTGTAGATGATTTTTAAATTTTGAGATATTGTAAATTCTTGAGCTTTTTTATCTCACGAAAGGCTTCCTGAGCATATTGTCCACAACGCCTTACGGTTTTCAACTTCCCAAGACCGTAAAATACAACTAAATACAACTGAAACGATTTGTATATGATAGTACCACATTCAAACCTAATCGTGTGGTATTGACAAGGAAAATTTAACCGATACCGATAGTAATGTCCATGTCTATAAGTCGGGTATTGTATATATTGAACAATAGTATATACGCAAATCAATTATGTCAATAGCATGGTTGCGCTTGAGGTGACTTAAGTGAGAGAGTCAGAAAGAGAAAAATGTTTGTATTCTGTGCACGAGACCCAAAGGTATCACGCTATGTTAAATTTATGTTTACGTATGTCGATCGCAATTGCTGTCGAGCATTACACAACTAACTATTTGCACCACACAATGTCATGTTTTCATTCAATAGTAAATTAATGGCATAGTAACGTTATCATGTCCATAACAAAATTGCAAATCCATTTTAATTGCATACTAAAGCTGTAAGTCCTGTGTTATTTAACCTTAATTAATTAATCATGTTTACTGGCTTTGCTACGATAATTAGACCTATTTCCTTTACTGGCATTCTCCAAATCTATTAAAACACAAATACATTACCAGCCATGCCTACGAAGATTTCTTTTGAAGACGTCGCTGGTCTCCCAAATGATCAGATGAAAGAACCCCAGCAGCTAGATGATTCTGGGGTCGAATCCTTTAATTCTACTCGCATAAGAAGTGGGAGGTGGAGACATCGAAATAGATGATTGCGGCGAGGTTTCTTGCACAGTATCACGCATTTTGGTTTCCGTTGACTGTCGTTCCAAAACTTGCGGAGCTTGAGGATGGGTAATGTCTAACGGATGTTGAAGTGGTGTAGACTGCCCGGGAAGAAAATCACAACGCCTTCTTAAGCCAAGATTTCGTTTCGTTCTAGAAAATATGTTGATACACTTGAAAAGCTCTTTCTTTCTGTCTTGATTACACGAAAAGCAAATGGATATGAAAGACGCCTCTCTTTAAATTTTCGTTAAAAAGTTTCTAAGGTGAATTTTGTTGTGGAATGGTAGGCAAAGACTGTGAACGTTGCGAAACCTCTCTTTGAAAAGAACTAAACTTGTCCATAAAAATGATAGCTGAGCACTTTGGTGCACGATCACAACGTTTATTGAGTGTCCTAAAACTCGAAAATACTAATGCATTCCCATGTGATTTTGTTCGGATTCTTCTGGTCGTAGTAACGCTGGGCAGATTAACTTTTGCAGTAATTGGAGAGGAAGTTTGCTTTGTGATTGGCGCTGAAGAACTGTAAATGTACGAGAAATGGGAGGTGGCTTTCCCTTAGAAGTAGGCGATATTTGAGAAACAATGGGAGCACGAGAAAGAGCGAAGGACGAGAAACTTTTTCGAATGTTTTCGTAGCAACTATTTTTGCTGGAATGGAGATGTAGCGTGGTTGGAGCGGTAAACTACTGGAAAAATTCCCCCGAAATGCTTTTAGTCTGTGGTCTGCTGCGTGGTTTCACTTGACGTGTAATGCCTATTGTAGTTGGAGCAAAAACTGTTCATTTCTTTTCACATGTTTCTTGAAGACTGCTATATCTAGTGATTACTTAAAGACTATCCCTTCGTCTGGGCCAAAAAAGAATATGATGTTGGTGTTGTATCAGGTGATACGTCAGGAGTGTCTATCCGCCAATACGGCCAATTTGAAATATTGTCAAGATTTGAAGTGTGGCAAACAATCGCTTCTTTTCTTCAATAGTTTTTGTTGTGATTTTGTGAGCATGACTCTATTCATCTCTACGGGTGTTGGTTATTCGTCTCTATTGATCACGAGTCTTCTAATAACTGTAGTACCGCATATGTCAAAAATTCGTTTGAGTAACCTATGATAGGGACATTCTATAAATATCAGAATGTTAAAGTAAATGTAATAATATATTGTAAATACATCAAAGAGAAACACAAGTAAGTTTCCAATTTTACTTAAATCTAAATTTAAGTAAATTTTAGAATGTTAATAAACAAATATTGCTGAATTCAATTACAAACTGGAGATCAAAACCGAAAGTGTCTTTCCAGAAAATTGCTGTTTTTTTGTTAAATGTTTTATTTTCAATTTCCTAATATGAAGTTTGAAATTGTTGGTTAAATACAAGTTTTCTTGCTATTATTAAAATATACCATTGTTCTTAGATTATGATATACGGTAATTTTTGAGTTTCGCTTGTCTTTAACTCTATTAGGCTCTCTAATAAACTACTGCAGTACTACTGAACAAGTATAATATATTTTAAAACTTGAGAATGTCATGTTTACATATTTATTGCGCAGTAAGCATAAATTTTTTTATATTTATGCTATCTACGTAACACTTTTGTAATAGGAAACAAGCGAAACTAGACAAAATACGAGAAAAGAAACGGTGTAATGTTGCACCATCGTGAGAGTGAGGTGTATATATACTCAAGAGATCAAATCCAGACCAAGTTAGAACTCGATGTTTTACATCTGCGTGTTTGTTAATTAATTTAAATTCGAGACGAAGAAACAAAGACTTCTAATTTTTCCTTTATTTGCCTTTTTGTTGCTTTTGGAGAGTGTAAGTAGCCAAGGATGTGACAAAAGCTCTAGAGACCCAGTGTCATTCTAACAGGCATGTTGAATACACACACGAGCGCGCGTGCGCACACACACACACACACACACACACACACACAAACACACACACACACACACACACACACACACACACACACACACACACACACACACACACACACACACACACACACACACACACACACACACACACACATATATGTATATATATATATATATATATATATATATATATATATATGTATGTGTGTGTGTGTGTGTGTGTGTGTGTGTGTGTGTTTGTGTGTGTGTGTGTGTGTGTGTGTGTGTGTGTGTGTGTACCTTTGGGTTCAACAATTTCAAATTGTTGCTGTTGTATGATTTATATACATAGTATATGATACTTATGCCCAAAAAATAAATTTGTGGAATGAGAAATAAATATTGATAATTATCCATATTTAAAATGGGCCAATACTGCCCCACCTGCTTGGCACACTTACGTAACCACCTTTGTTTATATATACACTATTATAGTATATATATGATCTGTCTTCTAATAATTATGACCATTATTTATCCTTTTTCAATGACGTTGACGAGGTTCTTTGCCAGACATATACTGTCATGAAGACCAGATAACCACAGCATACTATAAATAGTCCACAGTAAATTTCTTGCTAATACCTCTCCTAAAGTCTGTCTCAGAATTAAAGTCATAACGGGTTTGGGGGAGTAACTTGGGAGTGGCTGAGGAAACCCTGCACCTTGTAAGGACCATATGCAATGTTGTTGCAACAATCAATTATAGATCCAGTTAGCCTCAGTTTACTATCCCCTCCAGGTAAACTAACACAGGTACTAGATAAGTAAGTGTTCCCTGTACGTACCCACAACATCCAAATCTTTTAGCTACAGTAGCTTGGCTACAAGAAGTTCTTCAGTAGATCTATGTGGTGTGCAACTTGGGAGGGCCTGCCTAATTAGCGGACATCTGTCCTTTGCAGCTGTGTAAAAACAATTGCAACGCATTTTCTTTTACGCGGCTGGTTGGAACTCAATAAGCCCCATAACTGTTACAGTCCAAGTTCTAACTTAGTAGTCTGCAGTCAATCAGAACTCAGATGCATTTTCAGAAGCAAAATGATAACAGTATCCAAACCGGAAACAGACTGTGTAGTGCAGGTGACGTAACAAGTTTATAGCAGTCACCAGAGATTCCATTTGGAGGTCCCACGCATTGCCTATAAAAAACCCAGCAATTTCTATCTATTTTCCAATGGCAACACAATCAGGAAGACATATAAGAAGTATAGAAAAGTCAATTGTGCTTTCCGTGAGAGATTTCTTTGTGAAAGAAAAGGAGGATGGCCCCATCCTTCTGGACAAACCGATCCAGAGAGTAGCAGAAGCAACAGGGATGCACCAGAGAACAATCTACAGAATCTGCAGAGAACATAGAGATAAGGAACATATTGAAAGTCCAAGGAAGAGAGGGAGAAAAGAACACAGTGGACCAGTTAGAGAGTACACAGACAATTTTCAAGAGGCTGTAATCAGGAGAAGAATTCATAAATTCTACACTGACAAAGTCTTCCCCACATTAACACTACTCCATGCTGCTCTAGTAGAAGAAGAGGAGTTTCCATATTCAAGGGCAAGTTTGCATAGGATCATTAGCAGAATGGGCTTTCGACATAAAACTATGAACAGAAAAAAATGTTTATACGAACAGCACCGCATTGTGGCCTCACGAGCCCAATACCTGAAAGAAATCAAACGATTTCGATCAGAAGGTAGGCCTATTATCTACCTTGATGAAACATGGCTAAATCAGCACCATACAGTGACAAAATGCTGGACAGACTATGACGGGAAAGGTGGCCTCAAGATTCCTAGTGGTAAAGGAAAACGACTCATAATCCTTCATGCAGGTTGTGAGCAAGGGTGGATTGATGGAGCTGAACTGATTTTTGTTGGCAAAAGAGACTCAGGCGATTATCACAACGAAATGAATATTTTACATTTCATGGAGTGGTTTAGAGAGAAGCTGTTACCAAACTGTCCACCTCGATCTGTGA
The DNA here is from genome assembly GCF_963422355.1 of Corticium candelabrum. Classification (NCBI taxonomy): domain Eukaryota; kingdom Metazoa; phylum Porifera; class Homoscleromorpha; order Homosclerophorida; family Plakinidae; genus Corticium; species Corticium candelabrum. The sequence continues at coordinate 2,739,499 of NC_085090.1, forward strand.
TTGTGTTGGATAATGCCAAGTACCACAACGCAGTTGTTGAAAAAATACCAACCAAGTCAAGCAGAAAACAGGATATGTTAGACTGGCTTGCAAAGCATAAAATTCGTCATGAAAAGAAGATGTTAAAAGCTGAACTATATTTCTTAATTTGGGCAACCAATCCTGTTTCTGTATACCAAACAGACGTCTTTGCACAAGAAAAGGGACACTGCTGTTTGCGTCTCCCTGTTGGTCACTGTGAACTAAATCCTATAGAGCTCGCATGGGCACAAGTCAAAGGTTATGCAGCTAGAAAGAATACAGGGATCAGTGGTTTTACTATGGAGAACATCTTGCAACTTGCCAGAGAAGGAATGCTGGAAGTCACACCAGATCGATGGGCTGGCTGTGTGGAACATGTACGAGAAAAGGTGGAGAAACACTATTGGGAAGTAGACGGACTGAGGGACGACCTAGTTGAGCGAATGGTAATAGAAGTAGGCCATGGCGACACCTCGAGCTCTGAGTCTGAAGTAACTGTTAGCGATACAGAAAGTGACTAACTGTTGACCTTTGGTATTGTACAGGGTGTAGCAACAGCAGGTAGCTAATTTATATGTCCATTAGAGTATCAACTTCAGTCTCAATTACAGTCTTTATCTTAAAGAGTTGAAACTAATTTGGCAAGCTATGCATTTAGAGAACGTTGATTGACATAACTCCACCCTCTATCTCATTATATTTCTAAAGTGTGCTGTATCTCCTCTCTAATACACCCTATCAACAACACGTTGCCATAATTGAATAAAGGGAATCAAGAGCTATGCAATGATGCCCGTATCAATCCCGTATCTTCCAAAGTGGCCCCTCAGCTGCCCATTTTCGGTTGTGACTTTAATGCTGGGACAGACTTTAGTTTGTCTACACAATCAGTAGTTGTCTCTCCCTGGCTCATTTCTAGCTGGCTCACATTAGTTGGAGAATTTTCCACAAGCGAGCTAGTGTACTCTCCACGGCTGCCTTTCTTCCTGTTACAAGAAAACGTTTACACCATTCTTGTACACAAATAATTAATCTTGATGCGGCTATGCCGCGGCCAACCTTTGGACAGTATCTTGCCATTGTTGTTCACACTCTGCCCACGTAAACTTGTCGCCTTTACAAGGCAGTAGCGGATCCAGATGGGGGGTTGCTGGGGTTGCAACCCCCCCTTTTTTGGCGCTGTTGTAGAAAGACAAAGTGTGGTAATAATTACACCAGTGAAGTCACTTGCTTCTCAGTCTGTCAGAAAGTATACATAAACTAAGTACTTAGCACTAGCTAGTGACAGAAATAAAATAAAAATTGGGCAAACGCAGTACGTCTACTAGTAGTCAGAGTATCCTTCACTAAACAGACGTCCGGAGATCGAGGCTGCGTAACTCGCGTTACCTGTTTGGCGGTGTTCGTGTTTCTTCCGTGCGTTTTACTGAAAGACGTAAACATGTCCTCTGCTTTGAAAAGGTAGGCATGAATAGAAAATTAGGTTTCGTGTTGTAAGCATTCTGAACAGATTCTCCACTGCGTAACAGATTCGCATCAGATAAAGCAGCAGCCGCTAGACAACCTCCAGCAAAAAAGCAACGTCTGATTACCGCTTGTCTTGGACAACCGTCACAGTCAGCAACAGCGGCTTGCGAAGAAAGCAGTTCTGTTTTACCTGTGCCTCTAGACTGTCTGAGTCTCCCGGATTCAGGTCCTCGGAGTCGCGATTTCGGGTCAGTGAGTACTAGCTCCAAGGCTGTCGACAGGCCAGTTCATTTGTCAGGGGTGGAAGAAATAATAGATCTGGGCAACCTCGTACTAGCTGCAAATAGATCTTTTGATTGCCTTAGACAATTAATTCATGAAATGTCAGATGCCGAAAAAATGCAGCACCTTACATTTCACGTCAAACCTGCTCCATCAGATGTCCTCCACTTTCATGAGGTGACGAAGAGTGGCAAACGCTGGAAGGTGTCTTTTCAGAGAAAATGGATGGAAGACTACGAGTGGCTTTCGTACAGCAATGTTCTTCAAGGTGGCATTTGTCGGTATTGCATCCTATTTCCCGAACACCCGCAGAGGGGAGGTTCAAAGGGAGGGAATCCAGGCATACTCGTGACGGTGCCGTACCAGAAACCATTCACAAAGGCTCTTGGCAAAGATGGCGTACTGGTCATTCATGAAGGGACGGTCGTGCATCGACACGCAATGGTTCAAGCCGACTTGTTCAAACTTAGCTTTGAGAAGGCAGATTCAAGAGTAGACACGATGCTACTGAAACACAAAGATCAGCAATCCTTGGAGAACAAAGAAATACTTCGTCAAATTATACTAGCTGTAGAATTTCTGGCAAAACAAGGCTTGCCTCTTCGTGGTCATAGAGATGACAAGGTTGATTTTGCAACTGAAGGATCTAACAGGGGCAACTTCATTGCTGTACTACAGCTCTTGGCCAAAGGAAACAGCACTCTTCAAAAGCACCTTCTCTTTGCAAAACGAAATCAGAAGTACACAAGTAAAACCATACAAAATGAAATTGTTCACGTTTATGCCAATAAGACCAGAGAGCGACTAACTGCACATCTGAGAGAAGAGCAGTTACCATTTGCAATCATTGCTGACGAAGCTACAGACCCTCATGCAAACCAAGAGGTCCTTTCACTGTGTTTGAGGTTTGTTGATTTACACTCAGCTTGTAGTCCAGTCATCAAGGAGTGCCTGATTGATTTCATCTATCTGGAAAGAGCAAATGCCTTGACAATATCCGAGGAAATATTGAAGTCTCTGTCCAAACCACCAGTCTCTTTAGATCCCAACAATATCAGGGGGCAGGCATATGACGGCGCTGCGGTTATGTCGTCTAACATAGCCGGGGTTCAAGCCAGAATCAAGGAAACGGCGCCATTGGCCATTTTCACCCACTGCTATTCTCATTGCCTCAATCTTTCTGTTGCGGCAACAAGCAAAGTCCAAGAAGTTAGAAATCTCATTGGTACAATCAATGAAGCGTACTTGTTTTTGTCTAACAGCCCAAAGAGACAGCAAATGTTCCAGCTAACGTTAGAGACGTATCTGCCTCAGTCTTCTCGCACTAAGCTTCCAGGGCTCTGCAAGACACGCTGGGTAGAACGCCATACATGCTTTGAAGTTTTTCTTGAACTGTACGAAGCCCTAGTGACCTTCCTTGACGCTATTGTGTCTCCACACGAGTACCCTGATCTCATGTCGGCTGACAAGGAATGGAAATGGGACAGAGAGACAGTGTCGAAAGCTCAGGGGCTAAAAGCAGCCCTCTCGTCATTTCAGACAATATCTGTTTTCATAACGACTAAAAACGTCCTTGATTCAGTTAAGGAACTGGCAGGAAAATTGCAAGAGCGGAACCAGGATATACTTGACGCCTACGCAATGGTTGATGAATCGATTGAAGAGATCAAAAGTGTGAGAAAAGATATCGATGCAACATTTGTTTCCTGGTATAGAGATATAACTGAGCTTGCAGCGAACATCGGCGTAGCGGAATCAATTCCTAGGAAAACCAGCCTGCAGAGGAACAGAAGTAACACACCTAGTCAAAGTCCGATGGAGTTTTATAAGCGGTCACTTGCAATTCCACTACTGGATTCTCTGACAGCGCAAATGGAAGACCGTTTCCTACGTGATGGAAGGCATGTTGGTGCGTTGCTGAATCTTGTACCATCAATATTTCTAACTTCGAGAGTAGAGTTGGGCACACTCAGAGAAGGCGTTATGTTTTGGGAAAAAGACCTACCTTTCCCTAAGTCTCTAGAGAATGAACTCAGGAGATGGGAAACCCTGTGGAAGAGAAGAAAAGACCGAGAATCCGTGCAAGAAGAAATGGTCAGGCAACGTGAGGCAAGAATTCCTGACAATCTGCTGCTGTCACTTGGAAATTGCGATGTACATTCGTTTCCGAACATTCACCGCCTACTTCTGATTGCCTGCACTCTCCCAATAACGAGTGCAGAAGCGGAGCGATCCTTTTCCCTCATGAGGCGGATCAAGACTTATGCAAGATCGGCGATGTGCGAAGAGCGTTTCACAGACCTTGGAGTTCTTGCCATGCATTACAGTGACCGTATCCCTGCCGAGGAGATCGCAAAAGCGTTTGTGCAAGAACATCCAAGGAGGATGTTTCAAGCGTCGTTATTTAGCGAAACATGAACAGCATTAAAAACCTAGCGAGCGTTTTCATAGAGAGAGAGGTGATTAGGAAACTCTTAAAGGTGATTAATTGAGCTGATTACTGGCAAGACTTGGTCTCTGTGTACGTAACTAGTTAGAGTTGAGAGACCCTATGAGCGACAACGTGCATGGAAGCGACGAGAAATTGAATGGAATGACGAAGTCACATGTCAGTACAACATGGGGCATGGGGCGTGGCAAGTTGTAACTTTCAACCCCCCCTTTCTAAAAATCCTAGATCCGCGGCTGCAAGGGACAGTATAGTCTAGTGGCCCAGCTCATCGCACCACTCCACAACAAAGCACACTTTCTTGGAATCTGCAGTATCATCATAAAAACGTGTACAAAAGATTGGCTAATACAAATTTCTGTACTTTCATGGCCATGGATTACAAACCACGTCTTGAAGACAACTCCGACATGAAAATAACAGGAAAGTTACACGACGAAAGAGATGGTTTCAACACGTGGCCGACTGCTAGATGTGAGGGTAACAGAACGCTTATTCGTGATCATGTGCAGCTGGTAATCTCAATGCAGCCACGCATGCGCTGTGATGAACCCGAAGATACTTCGGAGTCCTGTTTGCTATCCTTCACCAGCCCTATGGGCGGTAGGAAATGCGCTAGCACCGAGATAGTAGTAGCTACCTGGCACGTACCAGAGTATCCCATCTCACAATCTCACTGCAGAGCGTGTCCACATGTTACTTTAGGGACAACACGCGCGCACATGCGCAGGCACAAGCATACGCACACAGACACGCACAACCACGCACACAGACACACGCACGTTCACAGACACACGCATGCTCTCTCTCTCTCACACACACACACACACACACACACACAGACACACGCACGCACACACACACACACACACACACACACACACACACACCACACACACACACACACACTCACGCGTACGCACACGCACACGCACATGCACGCACGCACACACACACACACACACACACACACACACACACACACACACACACTCGCACACACTCGCACACACGCTGCATTCACTCAAGTCAGAGTTCTGTCTCCTAGCATCCCACTACGTAGTTACGCGCTACACCTCATGCAGCGAAAAAGACGCACCGCCTCTCCGATTGGCGAAGTACTGTGGCTGGCGAGTGCACGTCAGTGACATCCGAACACTCAGCCGATTGAACAGACAAACTCGGATGCATCTCATTTCAGGCGGCCAAAGTCTCGTCGGAGGCAGTTCGGGAGAAGTCCGACTCGTCTCGGACGGTCAAAGTGTCGATCGGCGCGTAACTAGAGGTGAAGAAAACGGAAAATTAACTTTTGCCAGTCGTCCACTATTTGGCACCACACCCGCACACCCCACCCTACCCCAACTCCCACACCCCCACACCCTCCATACCCTCCACACCAGACAAACCAGACACACCAGACACACCCGACATAACAGACACACAAGACCACACCCTCCACACCCTCCACACCAAACACACCAGACCCACCAGACACCACACCCTCCACACCAGACACACCAGACACACCAGGAACACAAGACACACCAGACACACCAGACACAATATACACACCAGACACACCAGACCCACCAGACACACGAGACTCACCAGACACACGAAACCCACCAGACACAGCAGACATACCAGACACACCAGACACAACACCAGACACCACACCAGACACACCAGACACACCAGACACACCAGATACACTAAACACACCAGACACCACACTATACACACCAGACATGCCATAAACCCAAGACAAACCAGACACCACACCAGACACAAGAGACACACCAGACACCACACCAGACACACCGGACACACTATACAGACCAGACATGCCATAAACCCAAGACAAACCAGACACCACACCAGACACAAGAGACACACCAGACACAAGAGACAAACCAGACACCACACCAGACATACCAGACACACCAAACACACCAGACACCACACCAGACACAAGAGACACACCAGAAACCACACCAGACACCACACCAAACACAAGAGACACACCAAGCACCACACCAGACACAACACCAGACACACAAGACACACCAGACACACCAGACACTCCAGATAGACACCAAATATGCATGAGATGTCTTCGTTGATTACAGCTGTAATTGGAAAGATATGCGTTATGAAACTGAATACTAATGCTGGTCCTAGGACCAACTGCAATATATTGAGAAGAGGCAGTACCATCTCAGACCCGTGGAGGACAATTTTGAATCGGCGTTATACGGGTATGGGAGGCTGAGGCTACTGCTACTGTCAAAGCCCTCTATAGAGGGCTCTGTTAACAGTGTGCTGGCGACCTGACGTCACATCCGCATACTTGGCTAATTGAACAAACAAACTCCGGCGCATCTCATTGCAGGCCTCTGAAGTCTCGTTTCTGGCCGTCGGAGGCAGTCCGGGCGAAATCCGACTTGACCGTTCGTCTCCGACGGCCGATCTCGACCCTTCGGCTGTGTTTCACGACGATCCGAGAGCGGCGTCGCGTCGATAGGCGCGTTACAGACATCCAGACAGACAGACGGAAGCGTGGGTTGGCGTAATAGAGTCTAGGATGCTACTCAGCTGTGGAAATGCATATGCAGCGGTGCACCGCTGCATGTGACTCTGGACGGTTGGGTGAGCCTTGACGCTATAGCCAAGACAGTTTTTAGTCTATTCAATGCCTGAAATTTGTTTTCAGTGGCACATCATGAGTAGAAGGTGTGATTTACTTTTACTGTTGTCTAGAATGACCACGGAAGGTCAGAATCAGAACACGAACACAACATGGTATCGTATCGCTATGGTCACGACAGTTTCAGTCGATTCAATAACTGACAGTTTATTACAGACTCATTGACACGTCGGATTGTCGTGAGTGGAGTGCGTGGCTTCATGCACTTATTGTTGTTGATTTAGATCTACAAATGACCACGAGAAGGTCAGAAATAAAGCACGTAAAAACACGGTAACGTGTCGCCTCCTCTGTGACCGTATATGCCGGGTTGATCTAAACTTACCATTAACTTAATTAAATAGTATTTGCGTAATTTAGTAAATGCCAATTTAGGACTGAGAAACGGCAAAAACCGCGCTACACTCTGAGAGTGATCCTTACATAAGGAGATCAAATCGAGACGAGACCTCATTACGTCTGTTTTCTAGATTGAAGCTGATGACAAAGCGGCGGTCAATGAAGCGTCTATTTGCCTTTATCTTGCTCCTGGAAAGTGTGAGGAGCCAAGCCTGTAACAAGAGCTTGACACACGCTTGTAGCACGCCCAACTGTCAGGATGGAATCTTTTACAACGTAGTGCTGACGCCCTCTGCAATCTTGGACAACGCCCACGTGGAAGAGGCGTACTCACTAACTGTCACCGGAGAGATTTTGTTTGACAAAAGCACATCTAGATCTACCCGTCTTCTACGCATACCACTAGCTAAAGCAGGTCAACTCAATCAATTTCAAAAGATCTCGGTAGATGTTACTTTCTCACACAGAAATCCTACATCTCCGACTACAGACATGGATCTAGCCGTCTTTCTATCGGACAGAGTTTCTGCCATTGGGTTTCGGAGCCACGACAAAGCAAACTTTTCTCTTTACTGTCCTTTGTGTGCTTGTGAAGGAGTAAGTGCACACAAGCTGTCAGCATTGTCTTGCAATAATATTAACAAAGGAATAACGTCCAACCCAGCCACCGTCCATACTCTGGACTTTAGAATCGATCCACAGCGACCAGCAACAGCAGCCGGTTACAGCAATGTGATGTCAGTCTATCACCAGTACAGCAAGAAGCTTCACCTCGAACGTGGGTTATACCTGGAATTATATCGTGACGACCCAGGAGACACGTACATGGTCAGCTTTATCAAAGCGGAAGCGTAGGTAGAATGCCTCACTTAGGCACTACTGCCATGCCTAACAGATGAATGATGAAAGGTTCGAACCATTTAGGTTGAGTTACATTAAGTAGATAGACGTTTACGGAACGTGATTTTTCTAACAACACAAACTGTTAATTCATATTTTCTAGATGCACGTGTACATTTGTAATGTTCTAGTTACAGAGGTAAATTTTCGTTGACTTTGTAACTGAATTGTGTACATGCGCTCTTGCACAGCCCTTAGACAAGCAATTTATTAGATCTCAAAGAGCGTATATATTATAGCCTAACAGCCAATCGTTGCCTTATAGTACAATATGTAAGCATTACAAAACAGAAAAAAGTTTATTTTATTTTGGTTGAAATAGCCACAAAACCATAAATACGTGAACAAAAAAGACGTTGTGTGCTTGGATAGTTTAAAACTGTGCGAGAATCTGATACTGTTTGACCTATAACAGGGCATGTACCTGCCCCATTCTTCCTCAGTCATGTATCAATTATTCAATTAATACACTATTTTGTTACAGTTGAATAAATTAACACACCATCTTGTTACAGTTGCTGTTGTTATGCATGCCGATGGAGTAAATTGTAGCACCAGATAAAGAAATTGATAATTATTAGAATAGTTATCAGATAGCTAATGTCATGAGAAATCAATAGGGACTAGACTGTCCCAATAACATTTGTAAAGAAGAATCAGACAACGATGTTTAATTGACCCTGAATATTGGTTGAAGACAACATTGATTTCTTTTTTAAAAATGGAGATGGTGTATTAGGAACACCGGCGTAGCGTCAGGGGGCGGGGGGATGGCGGAGGTTATAGCCCCCCAAACATTTTGAGCGTTTAATTCCGCTTCAAGCAAAACTATATTTTCAAGATATTAAACAATGATTGTCCGCTTAATCTCAGAGTATTGTGTTGACGATCGACGACGTTAATCGACTATATCTCTTTGACAGTACACGTCATCATTTCAGTTTAGTAAGACCAGTGTCGAGAAGTTATGGACAAGGAAAGTGGGCATGACCATCACTTACTTGAGACGTTTACTACGCTATCCGGCAACGGAAGAGTCAAAGAAGACCGCATCAAAAAACGTGCAGAAGCCTGTTCATCAATTATTTTTAAGTAAGTGTAATTAAGGTCGACAACCCGATTGACCGGAGAATGGAATCTTTTGAGGCTCTGTTACCTAATGACTTGCTTGCACTCTACGGTACTTCCTCTACATTAAGCTAGCCAACTAGCTAACCTATATTGCTCGCTATTTTACGAAATGCTAAAATTGGTCAACGTCGTTTGCACTGAATCGGTTTTCTCGATTCTATTGTCATATCGAAAGGCCATATAATTTGCAATTGACCATCACAGCGAGCTATGAAAACATATTTGGCACGGACTGTAACAGTGTTTCCGCTCCTTTGTACGCACAATAACGGCACTCAGTCCCGCAGTATATTTGTACAGTCGCTCTACCCCTATGAGGATAACCTCTATAGCGATATTACCTTTATTACGATAGAAGCTGCTGAGACCAAAATTTCCCAATACCGTACAATACAAAACCTTACCTCTCTAACGATATTTCTATAACGATATTACCCCTATTCCGATTTCTGCCGCTGAAACGAAACGCGTCTGTAGTAGTTGTATAATGATATTTATTAATATTAATGTGCTAAAAGTGCGCACAGTACTGCGAGGTACTTAAAAATGCGAGCTGCGCATGTGCATTGCAACTAACATGGAGTCAAGTGCTGCTGCGGAGGATGCGGAAGACCCAGAAGACACATAGACCCTCCTGTAATCACTGTTTGAGATGCTCGTTGCAAGCCATTTCCACTTTCCTATCACAGAACTTAACTGTACTAAAGAACAAGGAACTTCTGCAGGCAGCTGATGGAATCAAGTCTTCATTAGACAGAATGGTTACTTCTGTTCATCATCAACAAGCGACCTTGGACCAGTGGATCGATGACTAGTGTAATGTAATTAATTAGGCTAAACAGTTGGAACATTTAAATGTCACTGAGTATAGTTTATAGTAAGAACTTGTGCACAGACAGTGGTTCAGACTGCATTACCTTTATAACAATATTAATCTTATAACGATATGTTAGCGTGAAACGAAGATATCGTTATAGAGGTAGGGTGACTGTAACCTGAAATTTATAATATTTACTTAGTTAGATGTATACAGACTGCGAGCTAGTAAAGTAGAAAATGGGCGTGGCTTCGCATGTAAGAAATTGGCGTGGTCTCCGGTCTAATTATTAGACCCCCAAACAAGAGGACTACGCTACGCCGGTGTTAGGAATGATTATGGGCATTCATGGGTTTGGTAAAGAAGCAGCTAATATTATCTAAAAAGGCCATCCTTAAATTTCTTGTAACATGTTGTTTGCTTTCTTTGGAAGATACTTGAACAGATAAATGATGGAATCGATAGGCAAGAATTTTGTTACTACACGATACGGTAGTATATACCTAGTTTTTTTAGCTTGATTAACTAAAAGCATAGCTATAGGTTATCGTATGATGAGCCTGCTACGGTATTAGCGAAGTTATGGTTAGTGGCGCGAGAACGCGGTTCTCTCCTGAGGCTAACATCTTTACGATACGTGTGTAAGTATAAGTGAGTGCGACAGTAACTGGGAGTAACATAGACACTTGCCATGCGATACGTCATAGACACCAACCTGATCGCACATCACGTGATCATAGTATAAATACGTGTATGATAGTTGTGAGTTGTTTGTGGTGGTATTTTCATCTGAATTTTAAGAGTACTGTGTCTTAGCTGCTGGTACTGTACGAATATTATTTTACGTATTGTTGAAAAAGAATCCACATCACAATATTGAATTGCAGAGTAGTCAGTATGGGTATACATTACTTACATGTACTTGATCCTTAGATCTCTCTTCATGCAGGAAAGATTTTAATTGGATCGATAATAGAGGCAATCGACGCCGGCTGCGTTCACACGTTCAGCAAGTTAAATTAAATGAGCATGCAGGGTTTGAAGTTAAATGTTTTTACTATTTTTAATTATTATTTTAAACTCAAACAGCCTGTGAAGCTGCTGTAGGGTAAAGTCTCGTAAACTCTTAGAAACGGCTTCCTATCAGTATGCAGTACGTAGCGCATACATGAAGAGTCCTCTAGATATTAGAGGCTCTGATGTAGAGTGATCCCAAACAAAATTTATATCAGCGTTGAGTCGCCATGTATGTTTGTATTAATCTCATGAAATTATAGTTTGTCTGCATGAACAATCCGGAGCTTGATCTCAAAAACTTGCTTGGCGCATGCACATGTTTCCTCATGCAGAGACACTAGGAAAAAATAAACAGAAGAGAAAAGCTTTTGGCCTTCCTGCATGGACAGATGGCCTGAATACACTATTGTGATTCTGTTCTCTATGCGTTTGACATGCCATAGAGGCAACCGTGCAGCAAAGCTTGGCTCATGCCGTCGTTCAATTCCGACAACTAATTTGTTACAAGAGGATTCTGTAATTGCCACAAAATTATGTGTGTGTGGATATTTCTTCAATAAATAAATAATCTGCTGCACAAAGAGGACTGTTCTGCATAGCCGCTTTGCTTGTTCTTGATTATTATATATATAAAATATATATGTACATTTATATATATATATATATATATATATATATATATATATATATATATATATGTATACATACACACACACACACACACACACACACACACACACACACACACACACACACACACAAACAAACACACACACACACACATTAGATTGTCTTTGCTTAATGTTGTAGTAGTCTACTTGTTTTGGCTGCACTTTTGTTGCTAGGCTACTAATCTGGCATGTGACCTGTATCCAGGATACATACGAGTCACATGGCTACTAGAGACAAAGAAGTTGCTCGACTTCGTGTTAAAGAACGTTTAGTTCTCTACACTACTCCAGTATTGGCATCGGTGGTGCTCACCATCTTTTTTTGGCAACTCAGTCTGCATCAGTCTCGATTGCAAGAGATGGAGAACTTCATGAAAGATTCAATTGCTACTCTTAAAATGCAGCGCCAGGTAACAAAAGACGTCAATTTACGAGATCACGACTTGCTTTTGCGTTACACAAGAAATGACGAAAGTGCGGAGGGTGTACAAACACTAAACGACTATTTTGGTAAAATAGCAGAGCAACAGGTAAGATGACTAAGCAAACATCTTTAGAATTTCCGTAGTAGCTTACAATGCTGTTTTCAATTCCATGCAATACAGTTGACAAAGTTTTTGAAAGCCCGTTGTGTGGATAGTAAGATTCTATGCATGCAAGGTAAGGTCACACATGTTTTACCCACAACAAAGGGACACTTTCTAGCCACACCCTCGAATCTTTCGTCAATTCACTCTCTACATTATATGTATGCAGGTAGCAAAGGCGACAAAGGAGACAGAGGAATAGTAGGTTCTTCAGGTTCTTCAGGTTTAAAAGGCGAGAAGGGTGCAAAGGGAGACTCTGGCTTAAGCAAAGACGATAGCATTGGTACCTTGATTCACGTCTCTAACACCTTCTAAGTGTCACCTGATAGAGTGTTGTTGCGTAGAGCCTCCGATTATTACCAAACAGCCAGTCGATGTTGTAGCGTCGGAGTCTGAAACAGCTGAGTTTCAATGCGCTGCTGAAGGTTTTCCATCGCCACAAATCCGATGGTTGAAGCTACAGTCGACGTTACCGAAATCTCGAGTGACCATGTCAAAGAATAACTCTCTAGCCATTACTAACGTTCATCATCAAGACGCAGGAACGTACGTCTGTTTGGCTGAAAACATTTTTGGTGTAGCTAAGAGCTATGCAACACTAACTATCCAAGGTTGGTGTTCTATCATTTATCCCTTGATTCAAACACAAAAACTAATATATTGTTTATGCTAATTCTAGTTCCTGTCGAATTTGTTTTGGTTCCTCCATCAGTAGTGACCGTACAAGAAGGACAAGACGTCAAACTAGACTGTTTCGCTAAGGGCGTTCCATCTCCAACAGTCACTTGGTCACGGCGTCACAAAAAGCTGGAGTCCAGCAAAGTAGACACCAATGGAAGTCTTATCATAAAGAGTGTTAGTAAAGACGACAGCGATCAATATACATGTATTGCAAAGAACAGTCTAGGGAAGAAAACGTATTCATTTACAATGAACTTGCAACTACCCAATGAAAGTAAGGTCATAGTTGTACCAGTTAGGTTAGGTTGTACATACTTTATCTAAGAGTAGGCATAGTTATATTATTGAATAAATTATATATGTAGACAAACATTAGTAAAAAATAAATATCTGTAATTAATCTTTATTAATCTGTAAGCAATCAATCAATGTGTTCATTCAACAGTTTCGGTATTGTTAAAGTATAGGCATAATATTTTGATTCAAACCAATTACATAAAGGTGAACATTTGCAATAATTGATGTTTTCTGCAGAGTCGTTGGCCAGACCATATGCAGAAATCCAAGTCGAGATTGGCAATGACGTGAGTCTTAAGTGCGACTTGTGTGTCATCCCAGGATTTTCTATCACTTGGCAGAAAGTGAAAGGCAGAATAGCAGCAAACAGAACTGAGCAAACAGATTGTTTACTAATCATCAAAAACGTTACTCGAAATGACACGGGAAATTACTCATGCGTTGCTAAATCGAAAAGTATATATTCGGTCTCAGTTTTGAGACAAGATACTGTACTTGTTGTCAAAGGTACACAAATGCCATTTACTGTACATAAATTTTAAATTTGTTTTTAATTATTATTTGTATTTAATGCTAAAAGATTTGACGCAATTTAGGTTATAAAACTCTAGATGCCGACGTTAATAATCATCTAGTTGAACATATTACACAATGAATAGTAATTGTAATTTGCATTAGTGCTGATTTCTACCTGCACTAAACATACACATTGTAAGCTATTGACTTAATTAAATTAATTAAGTGTTAGTTAGCTTTAGGTTGCTTTTCGGTAATTGTAACTAAATATTTTATGTCATTCTAGAAGCTCCACGTGTAAAAAGCCGTAATCCTCCCTATATGGTTCTCTCGCCGGGAGAAAATGTAACACTAAGTTGCTTTGGTGTTGGCCCTCCAGCTCCTCACGTCTATTGGACAAAAGAATCTCGTCGATTGAAAAGTCACCAAAACGGGCAACTCCGTCTAGTAAATGTCTCTCATCAAGACACAGGTATATATCACTGCCACGTTGTCAATTACTTGGGACGAGATACACAAAGAACAGCTGTCTGTAAGAATTTTTGTAGGACACCCTAATTGATTTAGTAAATGGAAGGTTTGTTTTAAACTTCTAGTGATTGTTATAAATCTAAAGTTTGTCCACCGTCCTTCTGCTTCTGTTGTTGTATCCGCTTTAGAAACCATAGCGATAAACTGCACTGCAGAATTGGCGCCAAATATACCAGCAAGTACTAGATGGATATTTCCACATGAACAATGCGGGTTGGGAACAGCTAAAAGAACGGTTTTACATAATGGAACGCTAGTTATACGAGGAGCAACGGCATGGGACAGTGCTACCTATGTATGTTATGTCGGTGCTAAAAGTATTTTGTCGAGTGTTCAATTGAAAGTGGCAGGTAAACAATAATTCATTCGCTAAAGATCTTCTTACTAAATTGGGTTGTTTTTCCGTTGGTTTGCAGTGGATACGAGATGGATGTTGACTGCTGACAGTTGTGGAGGACTTCGTCAGTCTACTTACAACAGCTCGGTTTATTATGCCGTTTCTTCGTCAACTACGTGGGATAAATCTAAATTTTATCATTGTCCTGAGGGATACTATTGGGCGTGCACTGATGAGGGACGGAAAATATTTAAGAAGAATAGCAATTCAGGATCAACATACGTATATTACGGTCAGTGTGGATGGAGTGCCTACAAATTTGCAGGATCAACAAGGTACTATTTCAGATTTCGTGACTCAACATCGACAAATGGTTTCATTCACTCTGGCCACTATGACCAGCATCAAGTAGGAACCACTGCGGACACCAAATACTTTTCTGGAATTGTATGCATTAAAATATAGATTAGTCTTTGTGATTGTTGTTGGTGTTGCATTTCAAATTTGAATAAATGAAAGTTTCATTATACCTTTTGGCGTTTGTTAAGTTTCTAAATGTAGACGTTTGCTTGTATCACAGCGGTGTAGAAAGATATTCAGGAGCAAGGTCGGCTAAATTGTATATATCAAAGGCACATGGTCTGCATCGCGACGTTTGACCAGTGACGTACTATAACAAAAAGTGCTCTAACACCCAATTTTTGTGTACTGTTAGAATTTGTATTAATATACATTGTATCTTATGTTTAGATATTAGGAAGACAAACGCTTAACGTGCGCAATACATATACTACACAAATGTCCAAATTGATACCACTGCCAATAACTGTACTGTCAACCATACAGGTTATTTTTGGACTGTAGTAGTTCTGTTACTCTTTGGTGTTGCCCTACAAGTAGACCTCAACATGATGCATGTAAGGGTGTACAAATGCGCGCAGCCAATCCCTAGCAAAGAACAGTGGTGAGTCAGATGAAACGTTTGAGGAGCCAAGGGAGGATCACGGAAGTCGCGAAAAGGAAGCGCTCTAGATACAAGGAAAGAAAGAATAAAAGACTTTGTAGAGAACTTGCAGAACGTGCACGGCAAACGGTTTAGCACGTTGCAACGCAGGCTGTGCGCCGAAAGCGTTGATGTCGGTAATCTTACTTCAATGGACGATCTACATAGTGTTCCGCTGTTTCAAGTCACCAACCAACCAGCAAAACAAACTGTGGCATCATCAGTAACTAAGGTCGGGCCAGCTATTGCTACTGCAATTTGAAGTGGCCAATTCGGACAAGTGAAACTAATGCTTGTTCTGCTATATCTGGAGTTCGAGTTGGCCCTAGAAAGAGAGTTGATCAGCAGGAAAGAGTTTGCAATAGCTAAGATATCTACGGTTTACTAGAGCTGGGAGTGATAACACAAAAAGACGTTGACCAACTGGAAAGCATAATATTATGAAAAAACTTAACAAACTGACCTAATTAGGTAAAGTCAGATAAGCAGATCTTTCTGTAAGCTGCACTTTTTGCTAAAACTCCAAGTCCTTGTAACAGATTGGAAAAGGAATCAATGTGGTAAATTGTTGCATTGTCTATAACAATTACTGATAATGGATTGATGCTATTAAATGGCCTCGTGCAAAGAATAATGTTATGCCTAAAAATTTAAGGAACATTTCTCCTGTGACATGTGATTCTTTCAGCTTTACATCCAATATACCATTTACTGTCATAGCTGCTATAGGGCATTAGTTCGCTTTCCACGCACAGTACCAACAGCTTGTGACCTTTTGCTCTCTGTCCTCTCAATGCATATCTATACTTTCCAATAGAATTTTTCTGTCAAAGGCAGTCTCATCTATCCAGATTAGACAATTTAGAGGATAAATAGTCATCTGAGCTATGTAAGTCACTCTCTCCAACTTACTGCTCTGCTTTGCTGCAATGCTAAATTTCTTTTGTGTGAAATTGTGATGATGAAGCAATCTGCACATATTAGCTACATTGACATCTCTACCAGTCACATTGCAAAGCTCTTCTTTTAGCTTCCATGGATACTGGGATTTCTAATTACAGACTGCATATGAGTCATCTCCTCGAAGCCAGTCAGCAATCTGTCAAGACCATGACATTGCCTCCATGGGCTAACATTTTTTTCCAAATTCGGTAAGATTGCAGGAATCGTTGAACATTTCTAACATCAACGTAGAAGGAAGCTCTATAGCGTTGATACAAAAGAAGAAAGAATAGAAGACTTGGTAGAGAAGTTGCAGACCTTGAACGACAAACGGTTTACTAAACTGCAATACATGTGGTGGGCGGAAAAGGTTGATTTCGGTACTGATGTTTAATCCGGATTAATAACCTGTCTGTTTAATTAATGAACTAGACGCCGATTAATTAACCGGACGTCCAGACTTTAGACGGGACATCCCGATTCCTAACCAGTTAACCATTTGTACGGTTAAGTAACTAGTTGTTCGGTCTCTGCAATCCGGGCGAAGAACTGATTACTACATAACTCTCTTAACCACTTTAGCAAATAGTATACACCTTGACAGTAACATTAAGTCAGATATAACGACCAACAAAGTGTCACCGAACAACCATGCATGCATTATCCATGTAGCGATCAAATAATGTAATGCAAGTTATATAAATTAGTTATATTAAATTATCATTTATCTACTTAAATAATTTTCTTAGTACCTTTCTTTTTTGTTGACTCTTACAGCGAAAACGTCTCTTATGTCGAGGGACGCAATTGTGACGAGTTTGAAATGGTATCGAAACATCCTGTTAGTAATCGGGCTGTCCGGGTTAAGAATCGGGACGATGGTTAGCAAGCAGGTTGGAACACTGATACTTCAATAGACGATCAACATACACAGGGAAATACGGCCGAAATCCCATCACACGACGATTTGAAGCCGCGCTGACCCGGGCCAACCCGTGCTGGCACGGCAAGTTGTGGTGGGCCAAGCCAGCACGGCTCGGCCCGGCTCGGCCCGCATTCACACGACGATTTTATTCAGCGCTGACCCGTGCCAGCCCGCGCTGGCCCGGTTGGGAGAGCTCGTGTGAATGGGGTATTAGTGAATGGGACTGAACAAACTAAACCGTCTGAACAAACTACCTCGGATAATTAAACGCCTGAATCGGATAATTGAAAGCGGGATTCGGATAATTGAACGCCGGGTTCGGATAATTGAACGCCAAATACTATAGTTTGTCACTTGACATAAATGAGACAACATCACGTGATACCGGCCCGTTGCTATCCTCGCGTGGAAGGACCGACGAAAGCGAAGGAAGGCCTTCGTGTTGACTTTGCGCTCCGTGACTAATGATGCAGCTGTATTACTTTACCACACTGAGATGTTAAGTGATATGCCATTAACTGTACATTTTGGAGGTCATATTACAATGCAAAGATGTTACGTAACAGTAGAGAAAGTCACAGGCTATCAAGACGAAACAGAGCGAGAAGAGGAGTCGAAAAATAATTCAAACACCAAGCAACTACTTGTGAAACAAGAGCAACTGCGTGTTGATGTCAAGGCAGCGGACCGTTTAGTAACCTTGTTAATTGACTAGTTCCTCTATTAGCGGCATTCTTGTTGTAAGACCACACCCTCTTAATTAATGAGTCAAAGGCGCGTAGCCCAAGGGTCAGTTGGGGGGTCACAGGGTTTAAAATCGTAATTGAGTGAACGTATTATTTGTTAATTTTATTAACAATAAATGTTCTTCTGCTGCTCTATAGAGATTAACAAATTATCCATAATGCAAGAGATCAATTACACGAAACAATGTAATATCGTGCAGATCCCGTGAACGGTCTTGACTATACTGCACTCAGATTACTTGTATAAACAACGTTAATTAACGAACTGAATCAAACGCACTATTCTAACTCAACTGTTGAACATGAACAAAACACTTAAGTCAACTGTGGATCTAGAAGCATAGAACGGCTGACACATATTATGACATAAAGTCAACTGCAACCAATCTACTAGGATGTTTGCGTTGAAAACGACCAATAACAGCATTTATATCAATTTCTAAGTTATAGTGTGTATGCAAAAGAGCAAGAGCAGTCAGACGAGCAGCGTCCATAGTACTACGTAGATATGTCTTCAAGCGCCTCAAGCAACTCACAGACCTTTACAGTCTACTGCTGAGAATGGAATCGTGCACACAAGAGCCAAAAGACATTGGATATTTGGAAATATATTTTCAATGGTACACACCAGTGTCGCAGAGGCAGTGTGAGGAAGCACTTCAGTGGCAGGTCTGCTTCTCCAGTAAACTTTCCACAAATCTAACTCAGCTGGTAGGGCAAGAAGGGAAGGTTCAGGAAGGTCTTCTCGATACTCTTCTGTAAATTTGTAAACAGCATCTCGGGACATGGCAGGATCTTCAAAGAAGGTTGAAGGAATGAGGTATAGACCCTTGACAACAAGCTGCTGCATGTTCGAGAATCTATCTCTCATTTGGTTGCACACATCATCGACCTCTGGAAAGGAGATTGTTTGCTTGAAGTATTTTCTAGGGGTTGCTTCTGGTGTGTTTTGACGGTTGATCAGTCTAAAAATATCCTTGGTAGGGATGCGATGACTCCTACCTTCTCAGGCATAGATTCAGCAAGTCTATACCACTGTCCATGATAGATGTCAATGTCCTCACGAACTATGTGTAATGTCTCTGTCACAGTTTTCACTACTCGATATGCATTACAAATGCCTTTGCTTGCCTTTTGCAGCGCTGTGGTGAGACCATGAATGTACTCAAGAACTTGTTTAGAAATACAAAATGCGCATATTAAACTAAACTGAGTGATGGAGAATGGAAGTGTGGAAGCTGTTCCAGTTGAATCAGGACTCCAGTGTCTAACTTGACTCACCTCTTCCAGGGCTGTCACTACTGGAACATATAAATCAGCAAACGCAACCAGAGCAGACTGCCGTGCCATCCGTCTGCTGCGACATAGATCGACTAGCTTTCTTCTGTTGGAGCTAACGAAAGGCAGAGTATCTATCTAAATTTCCAATGCTGACTGCCGTTTAGGTGAATTGCTGAAAAATAGGCCAACTTCTTTCAAGACGCGACACATGCTCTTCATCTGCTGCACATTGAAGCAGCTAAGAATAGCAAGATTTAGTGCATGTGAAGAACAATGGACGTAAATGGCCTTGGGATGGTTCCTACAAATAACTGCAGCAGTTCTGTTCAAGCGTCCAGCCATGTTTCCAGCTCCATCATATGACTGACCCCGCAGCTTACTCACTGCTAGCCCAAACTTAGTGACCTTGTTCGTGAGCTTTCTGCTAGTGCATGGCCAGTTGTCCCAGTATCACACAACACAAATTCAAAGAAGCCTTCACGGACATAACATTGCTTATCAACGTGTTGAATAATGAGAGGCATCTGCTCCTTGTTTGAAGCATCAGCTGCATGCTTCATCAGCACAGAGTGAAAAGAATGAGGCTGCTCGAACGGACTCCAAAAGCGTGTCCTGAGCCAAGCCTCCAATGCATTCCCAAAGATCATTTTGGATTTGAGGTGAACAGTAGATAACGTTTCTTGGTCCTCTTCCTTGTAACAGAAAACTAGTACCCAAGGCAGTGTCTCCAGCATCAATGCGAAACTTCAGCAAAGCTAAAATGTTGCCAGGGTTTGTTTCGGTGTCAGATGAAGTAGCACTGAACTTTCGGAGCGATTTCCCCTTAAAGCAAGATTTTTTGCCACAAAATAATAGGCATTTGATAATGGACCTCAATTTTTTCCTGTTGGCTGCGATAGTGTTAGTCCTGTGATCGACTACTTGCTGTGCAACGTTCGCACGTCCTGAAGCATGGGCCATAAAACCAGCGTAGTCACGTTGACCACCAATATCACATGCCTGTTTCGACTGCTTAGCTAGTGTAGTCGATGCCCGAGCAAGGTTGACCATTGGGCTGGTAATAAGTTGACCGAGCTTATCTTTGTTCTTGGCAAACAGCACACAAGTCAAACAGAAGCCCCGTTTAGAGCAGGAAAATACACCAACCAGGAGTATGTGCTTAGCCACTGTAAACGAAAGTGACGTGTGCGACCATATCGTTTCTGTTCTGGAAAAATATACGACTTTGGGGGCTTGTACACATTCTTCAACAAGTCGTGCTTCTCAGAGTTGGACATTGTCTCTTTCTTGTATAAGTTCCAATATCCCACTCCTCAGCAGGCTTTTCCCCAGTCTTTGATTGTAGTTGTCTTTCTAAGTGATCACTGTTCCTCGTCTCTTCTTGTGATAGTGGACGAAGAACAAAGGAAGTATGGCTTACTTGTGATGTCAGTGACCTTGGCGAAGAATGTTGAGTGCCATCTTGACATTTCATATGAAAGAAGGGGTTCAAGGAAGACGACGCAGTTCTTGGCTGACTTGGTAGCTGCAGGGCTTCACTTGTTACACTGCATTGAGTGTTTCTATCAGAAGACATCAAACAGGTACCGTCGGATATGCTGTCATTTTGTTGTGTAGGAACGGGAATGAGGGATACTCATAGTTTCAACATACTTACTTGCTTCCATTCACTTTATCACCTATGATCTTTCTTTTCTTTGCCAGAGCCATTTTTGTAAAAACCCACAAGGTTGACGGCTTTCGACTTGAGTTTGCAACTAATTGAGACTATTGTTATCACATGCAACATTCGTAGGAATGTGAGTTGGTTCAATCAGAGGTACGAAGTGGTTAGGGCTCCGGTGTACAGTCTGACGTAGTAACGAACGGCTCCACATAATACTTAAAGTCTGCTGTGGACCAGCAGCTTGTACATTGTGAGAAGCCTCAACTCTGGGTGAAAGTACTGTGTACATAAAAGAACGGATTCCTTCTTTCTTATTGGGGTAAACAGATTTTACCTTGCCCCCAACAACCGACGCCATTGCAGCAATGTGTAGCAACGATGCATATACACCTGAATTGAAAGTATGGATGGCTTGCCGCATTATGGCATTGCCAAACGCCTCCTTTGCTATCAC
Source organism: Corticium candelabrum (assembly GCF_963422355.1). Lineage (NCBI taxonomy): Eukaryota > Metazoa > Porifera > Homoscleromorpha > Homosclerophorida > Plakinidae > Corticium > Corticium candelabrum. Next base: position 2,761,266 of record NC_085090.1, read on the forward strand.
ACCTGCATGCCTTTGAGATATAAACAACACGTTTGCATCATCCGAGAGTGTAGATGAAAGTAGCGAGACCACACTGCGGCTTGGTTGTTCTTCCTCGACACTCTTGGCTAATGCAAAATGATTCAGCATACCATTTTCAGTGAAGCCACACCTCTGCAAGGTATGCTATTCGGAATTCCAGATGCCAGCTTTCGTCTCCGCAACATAAAACAGAAGCACTTCGGAAACGACAGTTGCCATCACGATACACTTTGCAAGGCCTGAGGTCGTTCAGTATGTCAGCTGGCAGAAGAGACTCTGCAAGAGAGTCTAGAGCAAATATTTCAACTTTGCAAGGTTGACTGTTCGAAGCAAATTCCAAAGAAAGCAGACTGTCACTGGTTTTAGTGAGTAGGACAGGCAGACAGTCTGAGCCGTGTTCTTCCTGAATACGATTAAATCAAGCACATTCTTCAGGTCAGAACGGTCAAAGTACTCCATGGCAAGGTAATAAGAACGAATTTGATGGAACCTGTGACAGCCCAACCGGCATTACACATGCATAAGACGCCACACCCACAATTTCGCGCCATGGAAGTAGTCTACTAGATTCTGAGACGCCTCATTCTAGCGGGAAGTGCACATACGTGTATGAATGATCGATACACAGGTGTATAGTATTTGAGGTGTATAAATATGTTTGCATCTTCCTAATTGCAAACCATTCTACTAGTTCTAACAGGGGAAATTTTAGTGTCGAAGACATAGTTACTCAAGATAACTCTAGCTGTATTACATTAAGCCGAGTTTTCGAAACCTGTGTTCGTGCTACTTGACTCAACGAGCAACCCAAGTATAGTCAAACGTTACTCGGGGCCCACTCTAACTTCCTCTGTGAATAAGCACAAAGGAGGAAAACTCCCCGAAATTGCAGCAGGGTAGCCACTGGCGACTATTAGAGTGCAAGATCTGATTGACTAATAATGTAATGAAGAAGCACTTGAAGTGCAAACCCTCAGCCGGTATGCACCTTGAAGGTAAATTAGTCGCGCTATGACAAAATCGTATGACAGAATGGTATGATGTGGATAATAAATAAGAAACATTATTGAAATGGTCACAGGTCGAGCTTGTGGTAAGTCACGTGACTGGTTGTTACCGTGTACAACGGGTAGCTACGCAGTCCGTCAGCCAACGTCCCGTAGGACCTCGCATCTATTTATTACAACCTTTGCTCGTCGGTTCTTTGTGCAGGTGATGGTTTGTTCAGCTTTTGAGGTCGTTTGTGCCGCTTTTGAGGTCGTAACTATGGCCGGTTTTAGGAGTGGCATAAGTACCAGAGCCAAAACAAAATTAGATGTGGGAACGCTACAAATGCAGCTAGATTAGCTAGTCGTTGTTTCTAAATGCACTTTACAAATGTAGTTGTTTCCAAATGATGGAACAAGCCAAACGTTACAAGTCGGAGAGCCTCGACGCTAGACCGGCTGGCAATCTTCACCATATGTGATGAAGTAAGGGGCGTGATCATTGTTCTGTTTGTTGGTGGGAAACCTAGGTTACAAATGGAGACCAAACAAACAGCTCACCACCGATTTTCCAGCTCACAAGAATGTAAAAGTCTCGTTCTTTGTGCAGCTTCTCTAGGCGTCTTCTTGCTTGTGCGGCTTCTCTAGCTGGACGTCGCCTACTGTTGTAATGAGGTGACACCAGAGCAAATACAAAACAACAACGCGGGAAAACATACACGTGCACATGTAGATTAGCTAGGCGTCTGTTCGCTCTGACTTTGGATACCGTAAAACAGAAATGAATAGAGACTCACTGGCGTACTTACAGGTCGGCCGAGCCGCTTTGTCTGACAAACAGACGCTGTCATGAACAATGCAGGTTCTCCTTCGCAAATTCCCGTCAAGCGCCAAATTTCTTTTGAAGACGACACTAGCAATCTTTGCAACCACACCACGGCCGCTCAGCCACCGCACACCCCAAATTCAAACTGGCAGGCTGCAGAACCACTTAGCAGAAACACTGTGGAACAAGTAAAATGTTACAAGTCAGGTGCAGCTGCACATTTTCGCTCCTGGTTGTTGTTGCGTTCGTTACAATACATATACGCGAGAACAGAGACAAGCAAATACAGACACGCCATAGACAGAGTAGAAGCACCCCAACAGGGGTACCAGCGTTGCACCTGATAACAGCTGACCATGAAGATGGAAGTATGAAAGTAGGAAATTGAGAAAGGTGAGCGTTACTAAATACGACCTGTATGACATTTAGGTTATTGCATTAATGCAATGAACACCTACATATTTCACACTACCGTACACGTACACTTTACTACGCAGCAAAATCATGTTGTAGGAGAGCCCAAAGCAGTTTACCATTAAGCGTGAATGTAGTATAGCGGATGGAGGTACGAGTATGAGTTACACAAGTGCCTTCTTGAATGGTAGATAATATTGTGGTAAGAAGATAGCCACGTGGCATGCATATGATTTCAATTAGATAAATGAACATGCAGATTTCTCATCCTGCATGAATCACTTCCATTTGCCAGTTGAAAATACATTGCATATCCGCCGCTAGAGCAAAACCCAGGCATGAAACCGGTAGTTTCAATCGGCGAAAAATCGACCATCTATCATGGCATGTATGTGCATGAAAATCGCATAACAAGTCATTCATCAGCAATGATGTCACGTCATCGCGCGAGATTTCACGTTCTAGAGAGAGAGGACGCACGATCAAGCAATGAGCGCAGACGGATCTAAGGTAGAAGAGCTGACGAACGACAGTTCGATCATCTAGCTGTCTCCGCCGAACCACTCGAGAGTACTTCCGACACCAACACAAAGTTGAAACAGACGCAACGAAGGTAGCCTCTGACGTGTAGATGGCAGAAGGGTGTTGGAGTCAACCGGCGATGGTTAGATATAGGGCGTATTAAATTACATGCTAGTGGGATTGTCTCACATGATGGTATTTACACATACGAATATTGCTGTTCTCTTTGTGCACCTCGACATTTACGTAACCACACCTACCACCTACGCTGAGCACGCCTATCCATCTGTTGTGTTTGCTTACTACTACGGTAGTACGGACACAAACAACGGCCATTCGTGCAGATACCTAATAGCATAGACTTACTCGTACGTCTTGGGCACCCTGATGGCCAACGTCTCCCTAGAAACACGACAAGGGTAAACGTTTATTGCATGTATACATGCGCAAACCATGTTGATAAAAGTCTTACTTTTTCTCCCTTTTCTCCTATGCACATAGCGTTGTTGCTATTGCTGTCCTTTGACGATGCAGTCAAGACACAATTGAAAGAAAAGTTGAAGAGCAAATGCAAATGCAATGTGAGCTTCAACGTTTTCAACATGCTGCCCAACTGACGACAAGAGACAAACGAATGTAATATTGAAATACAACCAGCTCGATCGTCCGAATGCTAAAAAACAGAAGTATTTGACAAAAATAAAAGACATGAAGCAAGTTAAAAGTATACAGATCGACGAAAGCAGATAGAGAATGAACCAAACTGGATTGGCGCAGTGCAGAGACTAGACTGAGCTAATTGCATAGTGCAGTTGGTATTGTATTGTCAATCAAGCCTGGTGAAGATCGCATGTTGGTTGTCCAAGATGTTACTAGCTTTGCTGACCAAGGAAATCAGTGTTGAAATGATATCTGCGAAATACACGGTCTTGAGGATGAGCGACAGCTGATGAAAATGGTCTGGATCAATATTGCTGAGCTGGTGGAGCATGAGAGAGTTGATGATAGAAAAAGAAACGCATCTTGCATTGACCATCCCATTGACGCATTCAGACACCGATTTCCGCAATTGTGGGTGTAACCTATTTGGTGTAGTTGCAGAGTGTTGATATAATAAAGGCTAGAAATTGACAGTTCTCCTTGTAAAAGACTGTTATAAGGTTGACAATTATTGTTACGATGTAATCACTTGGCACGTCAAGCAAGTTTCTTTGGATTAGGCAATCGGAGGAAGAGTAATTAAATTCATTCAATTACGTTTGTTGGATATTTGCATTCCCGGATGCTACATTTAATTAATCATACACCATGCAACCAGTGTATTTGTAGCTGAAAGCCTGAATGCTGCATTTATGCTATGATGTCGATCATAAATTATCACATTACCTTATTGCCTGCTATTGCAGTTAGTTAGAGTGAGCTAATAGCTCTATGCTATAGTTTAGTTTACTTTCATGAGTTTTAGTAAAGAAGGTCTCTTCGATCGCCAATAAACATTGCTTTAGTTATATAAATAATAGAAATAAATAAGAATAATAGTTGTTAAAAATTTAAGTTTTAAAAATAATATATTTTCAAGTGATCAAGCCAATAGTGTGTTTACAATAGAAAACTACCAAGTGTAGACATGCCTATGCATGTGTACGCGTCCAGATCTGTTCAAAGACATCCCATTCATTTACACACAATATGTGCGTCCTCAACCAAATCTAGGTTTCTACGCTTAGGTCTAGAGACCGGAATTAGTTTGGTTAGGACAGCATGTTTCGCATCTACTAGAAGCCCTACTTGCTAAGAAAATCAACGACAACAAATTAGTTTTTGGAGATAATCAGCAGCGTAGCCAAAGCAAAATTTTTGTGCGGTTCAATAGTAGCATTAATTTGTTCAAAATTATTATTAATTTGTTTAAAATTTATAGTTATTTTTATCAACTCGCAATCTACTGTTTATTAGACATATAGTATTACTTAATTTTGCCAATTGCTACTTTAATTACGACATTATATACTTAAGACTTAGTCCGGGTCCGGCCTTGGTCTACTGCCCCAAACCTGTCAATAACAGTCTCTTCGTTAATAATATGTATCTGTACTGTATAATTATGTACACGAAATCACTCTATTGGACTGTAAAAATTGGATGAGCAAATACGTTCATTACTTTTGGGGGTACTTGTACCGAACCCCCACGAACCCCAGCAGCTACATCACTGAGCCAATGACTACTTCGAGAAGGTTGCCGTTCTAGAGCTTCCACCTCCGGATCGCTATTTATCAATGTTTTTATCTCCCTAAAAACAACGTAATAATTTATGTATGAGACAGACTGTTGGTTGATAACACTATTCACGCGCCCAACCTTTGCGCATAACAATTACATGGCGGCGGGAATGCTTTTGTAACAAACAGATTTTCAAAGTTTCCTGGGACAGCACTCTGTTAGGTCAGATTTGAGATGATACCTATACGTCCTATATTCAATACTTTTATTCTGCTTCAAACTGTTGTCAAACTAGAGTATGAGAGCAAGTATAGTCTTACTTGCTACTTGCCTATTGCTTGGGAAAGACGTCAAATTAGAAAACGGTCTTTCTAGAGACAACAACATATCCTAAAGTGTGTCCTACGACAACAAGGGTTACATGTTGTAGACCTATTTGCCTATATGCAAATTAGGGAAAGAAACTGTGCAATGTTGCAACATCGTGAGAATGATGTGTATATATACTAAAGAGGTCAAATCCAGACTAAGATTGACCTCGATCTTTTACGTCTGCATGTTTGTTAATTAACTTTAATTTAAGACGACGAAACAGCGACTTCTAATTTTGCCTATATTTGCTTTTTTGCGGCTTCTCTGCTTTGCTACAATGTTGATTTTATTTCGAACAAAATTGTTATGATAAAGCAATCTGCACATATAAGTACACTGACATCTCAAACAGTCACATTGTAAATCTCTTCTTTTAATGGACAGTGGGATTTCTAATTACAGACTGCATATGAGTCATCTTTCAAAGTCAGTCAGCAATCTGTCAGGACCATGGCGTTGCCTCCATGGGCTAACATATCTTCTCAGATTCGGTAAGATAGCAGGAATCGTTGGAAAGTTCTAACATCAACGTAAAGTAATCTTGTAATATCTCGCTATCGCTTTTGTTGACAAAACGTGGCCCAAAAATCCTCCAACGCAGGTCGCAGGAGTAAGAATTCGGCAATACACGCTTCCTAGTTGATTCAGCACAGTACTAGTGTTTGTGCACTAGATAGCAAGTTGTTGCTTGGTTTTGTTAATTTCTAACCCACACGTGCAACATGCCTGTCCTTATCAGCGATGACCTCAGAATACAAAATGGTTGCAGCTGTAGCACAGTGCGTGTAACCTGTAAAGATAGGATATTTCATCTACGTGCTCGCTTATATTTTTAAACGTAAGTTAAGTTGAATTACGTAAAGATTAAGGAGGAAAGGCATCACAACATCTGGATTCAGCGCTCAGTCGATTACATATTCATAACGTCAATTTTCCCACGCGTAGTACACAACCCATGCGACAAGCAATTAGAAATGTACTGTTGTATAAGAATTGCAATGTTTCTTTAACAACAAGCCGGTAATACAACGGTAAAGAGGGAAACGTGAGTTAGGCTTCCTGCCTAGATATCGAATAGAAAAATGTTTTTAGACAAATAAACAGATGAGAGTGTAGAGTTAATCATATACTGCCAGCCGTTTATATCTCATACCGCTCTGATTAGGAAGATGTCTTTAATTAACGCTTCTATAGGTCGTTAACGTCGTTGTCCTCTCTCACAGTGGCCGCAGTTTGCCACTTCAATATTGCTCAACAAATGATGCAAGTGTAATATTAAACTGGGAGGATGGGATGTCTACAACGCAACTGTTTACGCCATCAGCTATTCTCGCCAAATCCAACGTTGTAAAGCCGTACTCACTAGTTAGCGTAACAAACAGATGAGATATTTGATTTAGCACAAACAAAGCAAGTCTTATCATTCTGTAGCACAATACGGTGGCAAAGCCAGGTAAACTTAACAATAGCCACTGTACAAATAGACGTTAGTTACCTACTGACACAGATGTCTAATATTTTCCACTAAACGTTAAAGACGTGCATGCCTCTACAATTATATATCACGGACGGAATATATGTGATCGGATTTCAGATTGCTGACCAGAGTAAGTTAATTGAAGATTATTTTTCGATCCATCATTGTGAAGAGTTGAGCGTTTACAATTTCAAATCATTAAAATTGTACTAGTAAACAGAGAGTGGAGATGCCCATAAGACATTAGTCTCGCGTAGCAAGACCCCATTCCGCCGCGTCTTCCCCGGCGAAATGGGGTCTGGTGAATGGCCTTTGATGTCGCTGAGTGCCGCGTAGCCAGAAATCGGCTATCTAAAGACCGGATTTTGTTTCTTAAACGCTTCACTAAAGACGAGACTGGTATGCACGCAGTGCAATCCTATCTCACTAGACTCTCTTGTTTCGTAGAGAACAACTCGAAGACTACAACTAGAGTCGTTGCTGTTTGTGAAATCCGCATGTTTACAGCAGCGATTAAACGCGGCCGCGGGAACGTTGACGTCGACAGGCTTCGATTTCATGCAGCCATGATCGACGTCGTACGATCTCGCGTTGTGCGCTCGTGTCACAACGGAGACTGAATGCGAACGTACTGGATGGATGCGAAAGTACTCGGTGCTGTTTGCTGTTTGCTGTTTTTGACGTCTAAAGCGACCCCAGACAGTCCAGAGTGAGCGATACCTGGAAGGGCTTGAAGCTGCATGACGTCATCGAAACAAGATGAGTCGTCTTTCTGTATTAGGGTAATCATTTCATGTATTTTGTGCTTTGGTTTGGTGAACACATACAGTAGCAACCCGGTAGAGACCACGTTGTGATTTCAGTAATATGAACGGAAGCAGCTTGGGTTGCAGACTTCACTTCTGACACTGCATGTCAATCTGTGAAACACGCAAGTCTCTACTACTTACGTTTATACATTATATAATATCTGCCTGGCACTGAGTAACCTTTACGTAACAATTAACTCTGCATGCGTATACTGCATGATCATCATGTATTAATTCATAGATATACATATATGGTAGTCCATATATATCTAGTCTAGAGTTTTTTACTAATCATTTGTACTAAATAGACAACATTTGGTCACTGTATCTTCAGCTCAGATCAAAGTTGGGATCCCACTTTACATTTCCATCAGATTGTATCAATTTGCAACAATTTTGTCTAGTTGATATGTATTCGAATGCCTCCACAGTCGAGATGAAAGAAAATTTTTGATGTCATTTAGTTAAGTAGACAGCACATTGAGAGTTCTGATAGCTACAACAGCATTTGGGATGGGTGTTGACATTCCCAACACTAGGTGGATTGTTCATTGGAGTCCTCCATAATTCATTGAAGATTATGTCCAAGAGACTGGGCGAGCTGGAAGGGATGGCTTGAAAGCAACTGCACTGCTTGTATATGAACATTTGCACAGGACAGTTTCATTCTCGATGAGGAAGTATGGACAATATTTTACAACTTGTCGTAGGAAGTGCTTATTTGCTGATTTTTAATTTGGCGTTAGTGAAGACAGTGCAGGAAAAGGATGTGGTTGTTGTGATGTTTGTGTACTTAGTTGTGACTGAGGTAACTGCTAAACCTTTGACTTTCTAGTGAAATAAATATCTGCATGTTGTAATAACTGTCTAAAATTCTAGATTATGTAGCGCTGCATGCATGATCGTAAATCATGCAATGAAACATAACTGTCTGACATGTCGACGTGCTTTTGTGCTTGATGAAACCACCAGATGCTATCACCTTGTTGAGCAAGAGAAAACAGTTGGATGGAGGTAGTCTCCCTGAAGCTCCACATACTCTGGAAGTTACGCTGCAGGAACACGCGTAATATCTAGCTCCTCCAAACAACACATCGAATATCACCTAGGGACGTCCAGCATTTCCGTTCTTCCTGGTTGCTACTGTATGTGTTCACCAAAGCAAAGCACAAAATACATGAAATGATTACCCAAACACAGAAAGACGACTCATCTTGTTTCGATGACGCCATGCAGCTCCAAGCCCTTCCAGATATCGCTCACTCTGGACTGTCTGGGGTCGCTTTAGACGTCAAAAACAGCAAACAGCAAACAGCACCGAGTACTTTTGCATCCATACAGTACGTTCGCATTCAGTCTCCGTTGTGACACGAGCGCACAACGCTAGATCGTACGACGTCGATCATGGCTGCATGAAATCGAAGCCTGTCGACGTCAACGTTCCCGCGGCCGCGTTTAATTGCTGCTGTAAACATGAAGATTTCACAAACAGCAACGACTCTAGCTGTAGTCTTCAAGTCGCTCTCTACGAAACCAGCGAAGCTAATGAGATAGGATTGCACTGCGTGCATACCAATCTCGTCTTTAGTGAAGCGTTAAAGAAAAAACTCCAGTCTTTAGATAGCCGATTTCTGGCTACGCGGCACACAGCGACATCAAAGGCCATTCACCAGACCCCATTTCGCCGGGGAAGACGCGGCGGAATGGGGTCTTGCTACGCGTGACTAATCCGACATTGCCATAATTCATCTTATTCCAAGGCAACTGTTAGTTTGCCAGTTTGAAGGAGGTAAGCGGTCCGTAGGCGGTCAGAAGCCGAGATGGTTCTATGTCGTGATGAGATATTTGAGGAAATGCAACCTCAACAAAGAATGGATGCACATTGGCCAACATCTTGCGAATTGGATATCCATAGCGGACGCTGTAGTTACAGAGTTGAATAAGGAAGCTAAGGAAGCGTGAGAGATGGAGAAAGATAAAAAGAAAAATAGAAATGAGAGGAAACAAGTATCAGATCAGACCGAATTATCGTGCACTCAATTGACCTGGTTGCATTATTACAGCCCAAAATTAAACAAGACCGGTCTTGTCAATCACCAATGAATAAAACACGGAGTAGCATCTAAAGGGATGCTCTTTGTTGTCATTGCCACCAAAAATATATACAACAATGTTGTAGAAATCCGAACAAAGTTCAGATATTACATTGGGAACAATATAAGGTACTAGAAACAGACTGAATAATGTAGCCTGCACTATTTCCTCATGAAAGAACATAGATACATAATGTGTGTATGTGTGTGTGTGCGTGCGTTCGTGTGCGTGTGTGTGTGTGTGTGTGTGTGTGTGTGTGTGTGTGTGCATGTGTGTGTGTGTGTGTGTGCGCGCGCACGCGTGTGTGTGTCGTTTTTAATGTAGAGAATGCACCACTACTGACATTTGCGTTCTCGGTGTTGTCAATAACTGCTAAATCCAATCAAACAATTTATTTAAAAACGGAATCCTCATCTTTACCTCAACATTTGTGCTTTACTTGCCTACTAAAAACACCCAGTACGACTTTGAAGTTCCCAAGCCTGAGGACGATTGAAGTCGTACTGTTGTCACTTCTTAAGATCGTTGACTGCTGCTTGACTTGTCTACTTTCCTTTTCTGAAACCTTTACCAATCACAAACCAGTCAGGGTGATTTGTTTGTAGGTGGTTTCTAACAGTTGGGATATTGTAAATTCTTTAATTTGTTTTACCTCTCAAAAGGCTTCTTGAGCATATTGTACACGACGCCTTACGGTTTTCTACTTCCAAAACCATAAAATACTACTAAATACCGCTAAAATAAATTGCATATGATGGTAACATATTCAAACCTAAGTGTGGTATTGGGCAAAAGATCCAACTGTGCAAGGCGTTGAAATGATGGCGAAGTTATACCAGGACGATGTCCATTTATTGAAGGCTCTCTGTCCGTTTTCTTACTAGAAGTGTGTACGTGTAACATAATTTTAACATCATTTCAAAAAAATAACACTTACGATGTACACCGGTACGTATTTCAGATGTGGTAAAACATTATACGGGTAGACAAAAATACTTTTCCCTCACTTACGTCATGTATGCCACAGAAGAAGTCATACGATTTTTCCTTCAAACTTCTTACTATATATACATATATACCAAATTTTGTTAAATCTACTGCAATTTATTAAAATGTGGCGTCTATTTGATTGCGGCGTTTCAAATTTTTGATGTGTAAGCCGAAGCGTTTAAACAAATGCGGCGAAAGAAACTTAATTTTGAAGGTGGTGTTTAATCAATGAAATACGTTAACATAACTTAATTAAAAATCTCAAAGCATGCAATATTTGTCTTTCGTAAGTATTATTGGTTGAAGAAACATAAGAATTATTTTTTATATATTTATTATAAAGGTAAATTCGATTGTCTATTTTCAAATTTCAAATTTCAAATTTGTAATGTTTAGTTAAAACGGCCGGAAAATGCATATTTCAATAGTAGTAAGAAAACTTATCCTTGATGTGCTAAAGGATTACATTTTACTGTACGCTAATACCTCAACATCCTTCCCAACATCTCTCCAAGTTAAGTAGGCAAGTCCCAACTACGAACATCTAAAACTTCTAATTGCATACGTGCATGTAACATCTTATCGTTGTAGCACCTTAGTTTTACAGACAATAATGTTCTTGAAAGATCGAGGAAACAGTATCTCTCTGATTGATCATGTAATTCAGCATATTCCTTTTAGAGTCTTTAGAGTAAAAGATTATATGAAGATCAGAGATGAAAAAACTAGTGGATGGAATAGACCATCTGCTGTGGTAATATCAGCTTTAGGTCTGGCATCTTTTTCACATTCTACTGATACTGTTGCTGAACCAGGACTGATCGCTGCTTTTAATATATAGGAATGTTGTAAAGAATTACGGATTGTAACATAAAAATATCTAAGTCGACCATCTATAAAATCTGAATGATGCACGTCTCCTGGTCTGATTAAATCACACCCTGATCAGTTCTGTTCTTTTTTGACCTGCTTGCTTGGAATATTACTTTGCAAAGACCATTGTAACGTTGAACACGTAGCGGACTTCTTAGGCGGCTGATTAGGCGGTCACCAAACGGATCAATTGTAGTGCCACAAAAGAAGGTTGTGGAAGAGGAAACAACGGAATGCCAAGCAATGTCCGGATAGCAATTACGAGTTCATGCGGGAGAATGGTGAGGCCTAGATTGGGGTTGGGTAATGCCCGCAACCAAGCCACCGAAAGATTCGACAATATTGTGTTCAGACGAGCTTTGTCTCTTAAACTCCCAGTTTTCATTAAGGAATTAAAAACCATTGTAATGTATTTGTTTCTGAATGTTCTGCTGAGGTGTGTTGAGATCCAAAGTGGGCATTGCAGGCAATTTCTTTCCAAGAATACCGTACGCTTTATTTTGGCCTTGAACTTGATAATCAAGACAGAACACCTTTCTAGCAAATTTGGCGTTTGAATTGCTTTCGTTTCTTAAGAGACTTTGAATCAACTTTTGGGTGGTATTGCAACTTCCTACAAAAGCAGCCACTGATGAGGTTAGTGCTTCTCTAGGACTAAGACCTCGTGTACGAACTGGTAGTGTCGTTTAGAGCCACAAGGAATCTGGAATAGATAAGTGAGTGATTAGTTCAATAGATTGCCTCAAACCTCTGTCAAGACGAGAAAATTCACTGTCTGTCAGACTAGGTGGTACAGTCCGCAAAAGGTTACAGAAACTCAAACAACAGCGCAAAAGGTGTAATTCAACCTGAAGGTCGTCTATGCCGTTGAGATGAGATTGAGTATCAAGGACTTCGTCTATCCGCTTGGCGACCGTATTTTGAAAGAAAATATCTGACCCATCATATCTATGGAAGGTCCTTTATTGTAATATACCGAACGATACAGTACAATAAGCGTCTACAGGACTGGTAGCACTATAACAGAAGTAGAGTTCTGGAGTGCTATGTAGAGGTCCAGTCGAAGACTATACATCACAAATGATTAAAAGCAGAAATTACAACAACAACAAAACACTTTTAAGTTAAGAGATGTTGTCTCTTCTTGCCAACCAGCATCGAAAAGAGTCTTTCAGGGTGGAATGAATGACAGCTTGAAACAGATCGTCCAAGTCGCGTTGAAGAGGCTTGCACAACATGCAGACTGCTCGTCGAGTTTCAGGAAAAATCAATCCTCTCGACCCAACCAAGAGATGCAAAAGCTCCGTCTTATACTGATGGTTAGCATCTTTGACAAGTTGGGCATAGCGGCGTTCTTTCCGGGCCTTCGTTTCTTCCACGACTGTTTCGAATGGGACCGACAGCTCAAGCATCCAGGCCTTTTTGAGGACGGCATTCCAAACAACAATGTCTGGACGAAGGCAGGTACAGGTTATATCGACAGGAAAATTGTATACTGATTCTGGTAGGTCGGCTACTATGGAAAACTGTTGACTAAGATGACGTTTTAGAAAGTCCACAAATAGTCTCAGCGTATTGTCGTGTCTCTGTTTGTACAAACCTCGATCAAGTAGACTGGGACATGCATTTAGCACGTGGCACAGCGATTGGGGTTGGTGACAGAGAGGACATTGATTGCACGAAATTTTCTTCCACAACTGTAAGTTGGTTGCTGATGGGAGGGTGTCCTGGAGCCCATTTATTGCCCATTTGAACAAGTCATCGGGTAGAGATTTTAGGGACAAGGCAAAGTGCTCAGCTTCCACGTCCTTGAATCGAGCCGCTTGACCTTGTACAGACAGGGAGGTAAGATGTGACAAATGACGATTATTTGATGATTCCGTAATCGTCTTTTTGATGTTCTTTATTTTTGATTGCAGGCACCCAGGCGAAGTATCAAGAGTTGCCAAGAAACTGCCGGCACTAAATCTGGTTGATGACAACTCAGTCTCTCTTGAAATCTTTATAGTTGCCAGGGCTCTCAAGCATTCGTCATTTGATTTAGTAAATCGAAGCAGGTTGCAAGACTGTAGTCTCTTGAAAGAATCTGACGGTTGGCCAAGTTGGAGGCCGCCGTTCTTGGTGTTAAGGAAAAGGCGAGAGACAGCTGCTGAATGAGCAAGACCGACCCATTTTTTTAAGAATTTCGTGACTACACTGTCCAATGATTGCTCGATCCATGACAAAGGAATAGATGCAATGCTCAGTAACCATGAAAGCCGCGGTAGCACCGCTCTCTTATAGAGAAGACATTTATTCATTCGGGAAACGGCTGTTTGATCGACTTTATTCAATAAATTCTTAGTAGTCTCCAGAAGCTCTCTTGAAATGTCGGCATGAGACAGATCAGACGCAATTGGAAGACCCAAGTACTTGTAGCTTTTTTTGTGTGACAAGAATGGAATCTTTTGCCCTTGTATAGAGATTTCCGGGTCAAAGACAGTTGGATGAATCAGCCTCCGACGTGAAAAAGTTGAACATTTTGCTGCATTGACTTCTAGGCCAGACCATTCGAGGAATTGGTCTGTTCGCTTGCACACAGCATTAATTTCATGTGGACCTCTTGTGACTACGACAGCGTCATCAGCAAAACTACACAAGAAAGAGTTTTGAGCCACTGACGAAAACTGATAGGCACAAGTTGGAGCGAGAGATTCTAAAGCATCAGTGTAAAGGTTGAAAACCATGTCAAAAATAGCCACTGACAGAGGATCCCCTTGAAATACACCGACCTCATAAGGAAAATTGGAAGTACACCAGTCATCTGTGCAAATGACTGCGCGAAGACCACAATATATATTGGAAATGAGATTTGTCACCATATCACCACAATTGTAATGGGACATTGCAAAGCGGATTAAATTATGATCAACACTTCCAAAAGCATTACGCAAGTCAATCCATAGAATGGTTTGAAGCCGCTGATTGGCTTTCGCATCTCTGATAGCCTCCACCAATTTGAACTGATGTTCTTGACACCCGCTGACGTGATTGATGAACCCCTTTTGGATCGATGTATCCAGATATCCATTAGATATGAGATGCTTAAACAGAGTGTCTTTGATGAATGACGTGAACAAATCTATCTATCTATCTATCTATCTATATATATATATATATATATATATATATAAACTGGTCAACCGAGCAATTCCAATCCGTCGGTAAGCCTATACATTTCTGTAAGAAATTGAGGGAACGTATTGTCAACTGATGGCCAATGAATCTCGCATTTATCAAGATTGATGTGAAGATCGAATTGAAGATCTTTTGCAGAGAACCACTCTAATAGAAAAGAGATGCAGTGTCGATCACCAACAAATGTGCCATCATCCAGGTACCATAGTTGCAGATCTATACCAAGAACATTGACAAAATCCCAACTCCTTCCTTAATTGAACTTTTTACTTCAAATAGCGCTTTTTGTCTAAAGAGAAAACATGCATGTATTGTCAAATGAGACATTAATAGGAAATGCCGTGTAGATGCTGAAGGAAAAAATAGCAAAATTAATAGAAAAAAAGCGAAACTAGCCAATTTATGCAAATACATTGCATCAATATTGGACATAAAATATAACAATTCTGATTAATAAAAATTTACAAATAGTTTCAGTTCACGTATTCTTTCTTAAAATTTTTTTGTTACTATTTAATTAATTTTGCTATTTTGTAAGATGTTGTAAATCTGGTAAGTAAATTTTTGAAGAGGTCTCCCCTCAACCCCATTAAGATGGTGTCATGCCTAGTTATTACTGACTGAACATATGTACATGCAGCAAGTGAGACTGTCCACAAATAAACATGACAGACTACCATTACTACTGAGTACATGCACATTACAGCGCACTCGCACAATTAGACTTTCGATATAGGCATACTCTACAATACGAATATATATCTATAGCTGAGCTGATTAAATATTTTTATGAAATCACACTGTTCAGCACAAACATATCCAGCTTAGGACACACAACTCATATCACACGAACACTTATGAGTCACGCCACGCTTTAGACTCAAAGAAGGGTTATGTAATCCATCGCAAAATAGCAGCTGCAACAGGGCCGCTTCAAAATGGTAGCTACGGCTCTGACCAAGTGGCTGAAGAATTTGAAATCCTTATTGCAGGGTCTGAAACCCTGTCTGCAACTTTTCCAAATTTGAAGTGTGTTACAAAAAAAACTTGAAACTAGTAAATCATGACAAAGAGTGTATTGAGTATATATGTATGTAAAGTCCAGCACACCACCTGACTGTGCTCCATGAAAGTGCAAACTCATGATAACACCAGTTTCAAGTTCCATTTACAAAAAATTCTAAAAGTATTGATTCTATTTTAAGTTACCATATAAGCTCAAATAACCCTAATAAGCCCTGCATCTACAACTGGCTGAAAGAAATAAACCCTCGAGGGAGTTTGTTGTATGTTAGTGACACAAAGCATGTGTCACCGTGGTATGAAAGTCTTTGAAACACGAGTTCAAGACTTTGAAGTCGCATAGTAGATTTACTTCTGTAGTGTTTCAGTTGCATGATCTGGCGTTGTTTCCATTACTTACTCCCTCCTAATGAGTCTTGAATTCTAGTAGAACAGCGAGTTTTGCAATTGACTACACACATCCCACTTGCTGAAATAGATAAGCCCCGTAGCAAAGAAATAAGCCCCACATCTACAACTGGCTGAAAGAAATAAGAAACACGGGGCTTATTAGAGCTTATATACAGTATTTATAAGTTGCAATACTAATTATAGTAAGTAGTGATAGCAGTCTACTGTACAACTTACCACAGGATGACTTTGTCCACCTCGAACTATCAACTGAATTCTTGCTCTTGTTCTTAGTTGCTTCTGAACAGAGAAATAATGGCTATTGTACTAATAACAGAACAACCGATTTGCTATTGCAGACTAGCAACAGGAGTAGATGTATTGTGATCTTCAAAAAAACATCTCGAAGGAGAGTGACTGTTACTATAAGACAAACAGATAGCTAGTCTGCAGCATAATATATAACACGTAACTAAACTAACAAACTAAACTAACAATGCAAGACCACTTGTAGTGTTTGCTGACATGACTGGACCAAAATCAGGATCTTAGAAGAAATACATAACTATGGCTTAGCACTACGTTAGCATTATGTGAGATCAAATTACTCGCAATCATGCACTCAAAGACAACCTGCAAATAGGAAGTTAATTCTAGTGGCAACAGCGTGGCTCTGCTTCTTCCCTTTCTTGTTTGCTGTATTTGTACCACTACACTGACTGCAAAGCAACAAAACAGGCCTGCAACTTCCAGTAGATTACATGTTACTGCTATATAATTTACATGAATATTGACTGAGACTCCAAACCAAGCCTTGATGACATTGCAGTGCTGCTAGAATAATTTTTTCCTTATAAAAAAACACAGATGTATTGCAAAAATTTCTTCTTTGACAAGAGCAATCTAATCACTTTGATAATCTGGTGACAAGCACTTATACTCGTCAACATGATGGTTATCCTTCTTTGTTTTCTACAATCACCAACCACTTTTCATAACATGCATAATAGAAATTAACAACAACATACATTCAAAGTTTTCTATTAAATGCACCAATATGTATGTCACAAATAAAAATTATAAACCAGACAAGCACACAAAAGGATTTTGGAAATTAGTCAATTGTTTTGGTGGTCACTCTCTTTATTACTAAATAAAATGCCCAAGTGATATCAAGTGTAATGGTTTCTAGTAAATCTATTTTATTACATACTCAGGGGAGGGTCATTATTACTTGGTATCAATGTGTCATATATCTGTTCCATAGCTGGCTCTTTGATGAAGGCAAATGCGCAGAGTGCTCTTTAGCATTCCTTTTCGCACATTTCTCTACAATCCAAAAAGGGCCAAGTTAGAAAGTAATAAGGCATAATTCTTAACTATTACAACACCAAATTAATTTAAAAATTTTTATATCTGTCTAGACACTAAGCTTATGATGAGACTTTTAATAATTATGACCTTTATTTATACTTTTTCAATCACGTTGACAGGTTCTTTGCCAGACGTATACTGTAATGGAGACCAGATAACCACAGCATTCTATAAATAGTCCACAATTAATTTTTTGCAAATTAATACTTCTCTTAATTTGTATACACACCTGACAGGACGCACACCAGACACACCAGACACACCAGACACACCAGACACAACAGACACACCAGGCACAACAGACACAACAGGCACCACACCACACGAGACAAAACAGACACAACAGACACAACACCCGGCACACCAGACACACTAGACAAACCAGACACACCTCACAACAGACAGCAAGCACAACAGACATACCAGGCACACCACACACCAGACACACCAGACACAACAAACACCGCGCCAGACACCGCACCAGACACACCAGACACATTAGACACAGCTCACAACAGACACACCGGGCACACCAGAAACACAAAAGAGACACACCAGACACAACAGACACAACACACAACAGACACCAACCACACCAGACACACCAAACACACCAAACACACCAGGCACACACTCTAGGCACACCACACAACAGACACACCAGACACAACATACACACCAGACACACCTCACAACAGACGACAGACACAACAGACAGAACAGGCACACCAGATACACCAGGCACACCAGACACACTAGACACACCATACACCACACAACTGACACACCAGACACACCAGGCAGGTTAGACACAACACACACCACCTTGCACACTAGGCACACCAGACACAACAGACACACCATGCACACCAGACACACTAGACGCATCATACACCACACCTTGCACACCGGGCACACCAGGCACACCACAGACCAGGCAGGCTAGACACAACAGACAACACCTTGCACACCAGGCACACCAGACAACAGACACACCATGCACACCAGACACACCAGACACAAAAGACACAACAGACACCACACCAGAGACACCAGACACACCTCACAACAGACGCACCAGGCACACCAGACACACCATACACAACAGACACACCAGACACAACCGACACAACAGACACACCAGACACACCAGACACACAGACACAATAGGCACCACAGCACACGAGACACACCATACACAACAGACACACCAGACACAACAGACACACCAGACGCAACAGACACACCAGCCACACCAGACACACCAGCCACACACACCAGACACACCACACAACAGACACACCAGACACACCAGACCCAACAGACACACCAGACACAACAGACACACCAGTCACACCAGACACATCATACACAACAGACACCACACCAGACACACCAGATACGCCAGACACAACTTAAACACCACACACAACAGACCCCACACCACACGAGACACAACAGACACAACAGACACACCAGACACAACGGGCACACACTCCAGGCACACCCACAACAGACACAGCAGGCACACCAGACACAACAGTCACACCACACAACAGACACACCAGACACACCAGTTACACCAGACACCACACCAGACACGCCAGGTACACCAGACCCAACAGACACACCAGACACAACAGACACACCAGTCACAGCAGACACACCATACACAAAAGACACCACACCAGACAAACCAAATACACTAGGCACAACAGGCACACCAGACCCTACACCACACGAGACACACCAGACATAACAGACACATCAGACACAAAAGATAGACCAGGCACACACTCAGGGCACACCACACAACTGACACACCAGGCACACCAGACACAACAGACACCACAGCAGACACACCAGATAGACCACACAACAGACACACCAGACACACCAGATCCAACAGACACACCAGACACACCAGACCCAACAGACACACCAGACCCAACAGACACACCAGACACAACAGGCACACCAGACACATCATACACAACAGACACCATACCAGACACACCAGATACACCAGACACAACAGATACACCAGACACACCAGACACAACGGACACACCAGACACAACAGACATACCAGTCACACCATACACACCATACACAACCGACACCACACCAGACACACCAGATAAACCACATTCAATCTTAAGCACGTGGTATTGGCAAGCAAGATTTATTCGATACCGATAGTAATGTCCATGTCTATAACTCTGGTATTGTATATATTGAACAATGGTATATACGCTAATTAATTAAGTCAATAGCATGGCTGTGCGTAAGATGACCTAAGCGAAAGTGTCAGATAAACAAAAATGTTTGTATTCTGTGCACGAGACCCGAAGGTACAACACTATGTTAACTTTATGTTTACGTATGTATATCTCAATTGCTGTCGAGCAGTACACAACTTACTATTATGCAACGCACAACGTCATGTTTCCATCCAATAGTAAATGGATCTCACAGTAACATCATCATGTCCATAACAACACTGCAAACCATTTCAATTGCATACTAGGAATGCAAGCTCTTTTACATTTAACCTTAACTAATTGATCATGTTTACTGTATTTGCTACGATAATTGGACCTCTTCTCTTCACTGACATTCTCCAAGTCTATTCAAACACAAATACATTACCCGCCATGCCTACGAAGATTTCTGTTGAAGACGTTGTTGGTCCTCCCAAATGATCAGATGAAAGAATCCGAGTCGGTAGATGATTCCGGGAAGTATCCTTCAATACTACTCCCATAAGGAGTGGGAGGTGGAGACGTCGAAATAGATGACTGCGGCGAGGTTTCTTTCACGGTATCACGAATGTCGGTTTCCGTTGTCTGTCGTTCTAAAACTTGCGGAGCTTGAGGATGGGTAATGTCTAACGGATTTTGAAGAGTTTGTAGACTGCTCGGAAGAGAATCACAACGCCTTCTTAAGCCAAGATTTCGTTTTCGTTCTGGGAAATATGTTGATAAACTCGTGGATCTCTTTCGTTCTGTCTTGATTACACGATAAGCAAATGGATATGAAAGACGCCTCTCTCTAAATTTTCTTAGATAAGTTTCTAAGGTCGATTTTGTTGTTGGAATGGTAGGCAAAGACTGTGAACGTTGCAAAATCTCTTTTTGGAGACAACTGAACTTGTCCGTAGAAAAGATAGCTGTGGACTTTGGTACATGGTCACAACGTTCATTGAGAGTTCTACAACGCAAAAATACTAATGCACTCCCATGTGATTTGGTTCGAATTCTTCTAGTTGTAGTAACACTGGGCAGATTAACTTCTGCAGTAATTGGGGAGGAACTTTGCTTTGTGATTGGCGCTGAAAAACTGTAAATGGTACGAGAAATGGGAGGTGGCTTTTCGCTTACAGGTTGCGATATTTGAGAAACAATGAGAGGACGAGAAATAGCCGTAGGACGAGAAAGAGTCGAAGAACGAGAAAGAGTCGGAGGACGAGAAACTTTCCTGAATGTTTCCGTGGCGACTATGCTTGCTGGAACGGAGATGGAGCGTTGTTTGACCGGCAAACTACTAGAAAAAGTCACCGAAATGCTTTTAGTCTGTGATCTGCTGCGTGGTTTCACTTGACGTCCAACGTCTATTGTAGTTGGAGCAGAAACTGTTCGTTTCTTTTCATGTTTTTCTTGAAGTCTACTATACATAGTGACTGCTTGAAGACTATCCTTTTCGTCTGAGCTAGAAGAAGAATATGATGTTGGGGTTGTGTCAGGTGATGCGTCAGGGGTGTCTATATGCCAATACGGCCAATTCGAAATATCGTCAAGATAGAAGTGTAGCAACCAATCGCTTCTTTCCTTCAATAGTTTTTGTTGTGATTTTGTGAGCATGACTCTATTCATCTGTACGGATGCTAGATATTCGTCTCTATTGACCATAAGTCTTCTCATAACTCTAATACCGCATATGTCAAAAATTCGTTTGAGTAACCTACGATAGGCACATTTCCACAAATATCAGAATGATACAGTAAATGCAATAATATATCATAAATACATGAAAACAAATAATTAAAATTGTAATTTCCAATTTTAATTAACCCTTCCGATAGTGGTCTGAAGCGAGAACTAGACTACGTTTTGCCACTTGCTAACTAAAATTACCTTTACTCCGTCTCCGTTTAGTACTGGTAACCTGGGTTTTGCGTTGCCGTTTTCCCAAAGATGGAGCCTTACATTCTATCGATAAATTATAGATTAAGAATCGCTAATAAATTCTCTTTCGAATGAGCCTACTTTGAGCAGTCTACGTGATCGCGATTGCTTGTTGTGATGACGTCACACTATGTCTCATTTGTGACCACGTGACTTTGGAGCTGAATAGCCATCTTCCTGTTCTTCGGTAGCCAATCAAAATATTTTTAGTCGTTAGGCACACCCTTTGGGCGTGCCTATACATACGGACCAAGTTTTAGCTGCCCATGCGGCTTCATTACAATTTTTGCCGAGACGGTGCATGGCACTCTGGCCGTTCGTTATTCTTCCAAGAGGTTTCGCCAAGACTTTGGAGACAAAAAAACGCATGCAGACGTTTCTTACGTGTGTTTCGCTTCGGTCGCATCATTTGAGGCCGATGCAACGGAGAACAAGTGAGATATTCCGTTTGTGAAGACAGCGATGACGCGCCGCGTTGTAATTGGAAATAGCATTTGGATGTCTAAACGTTTCGTTTTCACCGATATCTTTTTAGGAAACGTTTCAGTAACTGTTTTGCAAGTTTGGCCGCTACGAGTTGGTGAGAATTTGAGTTATGCCCATAGTAACGGCATGTTCTCTGTTCCTATGGCTATGTACCCGTATGTTTTGGTTAGAGAATGCAGTCTATTACAATCATTCAAACCGTTTTCTAATATTCTATACGTTTAGTAGCTCTCCAGACGACGATTTGACGCACCAGAAAGCGGATCTTCTCAATGATAAAGACAGCGGCGATTTAATTAGTGTCGCGTAAACAGAAGTAGACATGAACGTATCGAAACAATCATCAATAGCTACGAGAATTGTATCATTAGAAAGCGCAATTAACAGGCTTTTCAACTGTGTATGTATTGTTGCCGATCGTAGCGAGGCTTCTAATCCGGGTCGCACAACAGAAATGGTCGTAGTTCTTTAAGGCTGTCCATCGAGCTCTTGGTATATGTGTACACACAAATCTCAATTTTCTCCTCCCCACGACCAAGTTTCATGATAGGACCTGTCTTAAAAAATTGTTTCCGTGTCCGACTACAGATGAGTCTAAGAACGATTTGTATAGGTGAGCAAACGGCGACGAAAATGCTTCATGAACTTTGTCGCCCCCTCCTTTTGTATTGTAGCTGGTGATTGTGCGTACTTCACAACCAAGAAACGTATTCAGGAGTTGAATGCCACCTACAGTCAACTATTCACATGTCCCGTACTACAGTAGGATCAATCCCTTACTACACTGTGCTGCATCTAGCGCTGTTGATAGTCAATGTTTGCCGATATCAATTTCTATGTCAGTAAATACCATATCATTGTCGTTACAACGGAACTGAGTGCATACCTAGACTGTACATTTCAGTTGTCTTGATCACGATCGCAAAATGACGACTGCCTACACCAGGCCTATATACGTAACCTAAACTACTAGGAAGTTTGCATGTTTACTTCCATGACAGCTAGGGTTTCAACAAATACGTATTGTCTAGCTAGGACTTGGCGTTTCAGTAGACGGTCTGGAAACTCTAATGAACGCGAAGAGCCTACGGATACCGTACAACTAGTAATTTTCACGTCTTTCATGTGGCTACAATTGCGAATAATACACGTAAGCGGATTGTAGATTACTTGAGCGCGCTACCCAATTACTACATTCTTGGTGATATGTGTTCGTGTCAGAATTTTAGGTGATTTCTACACCTACGGGCGATGAAAATCAATCAATAAACCAATTTCAAAATAAATGGTTTTGAAAAGATAAGTTTGACGGCTAAATAATAACAGTATACTTACGGACTGTCTTTCTCCCAAATCTGTTCCCATGTCTCGTATAGGCCAAAAAACACGTTCTCTTCAAAGTCCCATTCTTTCCAATAGGATTGTACTAATAAAGCGACGCCTCCGCGGTCTGTAGCAATCAGTTGGTACGAACAGGGGATCACTCTCCATTCAGGAACCCACGTCGTTCTTCCAATTTCGTGGTACACGACGTCAATATCCGATAGCTTGGTTCTCACTTCTGCTTCATGTCTTCCAAATCTAGAATGTTGTGCCTTTCGATAACCAGGCGACGATTCTCCGCTCCGTGTAGCCATTTTCTATAGCAACGTCAAAGAAGAAAAGACAGCTGGAAATATCTTGATACAAATGGTGACGACCGGTTCGGTATTTTGCAAATGACTGCTTGTAAATATTGATGACTGGTAACATCTATTTATAGACACCGTATTTCTTCGAATAAGCCCGTGGAGTTTATTTTTAGATAGAGTTACAACTGTGGCGTTTAAATATGAGCGGCGTTTATACCAGGGCGACGTCTATTTGTTGAAGGCGTTTTCTCCGTGCGTCAGGAGTGTGTCACGTCATTTTTTGACAAGAACAACACATTTACAATTCTAAATACAGGTAGGAATTTTACATGTGGTGAAACGTTATCCTGGCAGACTGAAGAACTCACCTACGTCATGTATGCCACCGAAGAACTCATACGATTTTTCCTTCGAACTGCTTACTATATACATACAGCACCGGACTCAGGGATTTTTGAAAGAGGGGATTCACCGTTAGCAGTTATATATAGCATTACTAATATTCTCTTCTCTAATGAAATTATATGAAATTATTGAACCACGCCTACTGGAAAAGAGGGGGTTGCAACCCCCTGAACCCCTCTGGATCCGGCCCTGTATACTTGTCAGATCTACTGGAATTTATTAAAATGCTACGTCTATTCAAATGGGGCGTTTAAAATTTTGCAGTGTTGGTCCAGGCAGTTAAATAAGTGCGGCGTTAATTCAAGGGAAACTTTTATTAGAGGAAAACGTTTAATCGATGAAATACGAAAGGCTAGTGTATTTAGAATTACCAATTTAGAAGCATGCAGCATTAGACTTTCGTAAAATTACTAGTTGAACATGACAATAATTTTTATTTATTTCTCGTATAAAGGCAAATTTTAAAATGTTGATAAATGAGATATAGCTGCATTCAATTAGCAACTGGAGATCAAATAACGAATAAACATTTCAGGAAATCAGTATTTCTTGTTCTATTTATATTTTCTATTTTCTAATTTGAAGTTTGTAATTTTTAGTTAAACAACCAGAAAGTGTACAGTTTAATAATAACAATAAAACTTATCCATGATTGAAGTGTTGCAGGTTTACTGAAATATAACATACATATACATATACATACATACATATATATATATATATATATATATATATATATATATATATATATATATATATAACTCTCAAATAGACTACAGCAGTTCTACTGAACAAGTATAATATATTTTAAAGCTTGAGAAGGTCATGTTCACGTATTTATTGCGCAGTAAGACATAAAATTCTCTATTTATACTATGTACGTACCATTTTTGCTATAGAAAACAAAGCCAAACTAGACAATGCACGCCAAGACATTGCACTAATATTGAACATAAAACATTAATAATTCTGATTAAGAGTAATTTACAAATAGTTGTAATTTACGTCCTCTTCTTTAAAATTGCTGTGGTTACTATGAAATAAATTTGTGCAATTTTATTCATAAGCATTCACGCGGCATTTTATATTAATTTCTCATTTGAAAATCTATGTATGTTTCCTCTATAAATAAAAAGCATTATTTCAAGTAACAAGTTAAATGTAAGAACGTGTGTAGGATTTC